>NC_054701.1:31134041-31299807 GCF_016097555.1 Gigantopelta aegis | reverse complement strand
GGTATCGATAGCTTTACTTCTGGTACATCTGAACGTTTCTCTGAAAGTGAAATGATATAACCAACAATTACATTTTCTAATGTAATCACTTGTTGTGTGCGCAATTTCTTGAGAAAATCTAAACGTCTTACTATTGCTGTTGTTTTTAAATGGAGATGAGTGGGTGTATTAGTCCTTTTGGCTTGTTTTAGTGTTGTTGGGTTTTGTATGCTTTGTTGCGGATTTGAATTGGAGGGTCACAATGTGTGTGTTTTACCACAAATACTGCTAATATAGACTTCTGGCTACGGATAAACATGCTTGCATAAAAATAATACCTTGGTCCAAGAAATACAATCTGCACCCACAGCCAAACCAGGAAAACACCAATGGCTGACACCGGAAATGAGAATATCATCCACGATGTGAAGGTAATCATTCCGCCTTCGAGTCTTAAAACAAATATTAAGATATATAGAAAAAAACTGCATGTAATTGTAAGTCCTATATTAAAAATACTATGCTTATACCTCTGAACGCTGTATTCCTATGAAAAGGACAGTCATTAAAAGAGATTAATAAACAAATCACTGCCATGTTTTCATAATTAATGTTATCATGCATACGTCAGTTAACTCCTTACTTCGTAGGACAACGCAGTAGCCTCGATTACGATCTAACACGACTAGGGACGAACATGACCTAACGGTATTAGGGGAAAGGTGGTAAAATAAGGAATATGTGCACGAATATGTAGAGTCTTCTTCAACTAGACAACAATAGCACTTACCGGCCTCGGTGGCGTAGTGGTTAGGCCATCGGTTTACAGGCTGGTGGGTACTGGGTTCGGATCCCAGTCGAGGCATGGGATTTTTAATCCAGATACCGACTCCAAACCCTGAGTGAGTGCTCCGCAAGGCTCAATGGGTAGGTGTAAAACCACTTGCACCGACCAGTGATCCATAACTGGTTCAACAAAGGCCATGGTTTGTGCTATCCTGCCTGTGGGAAGCGTAAATAAAAGATCCCTTGCTGCCTGTCGTAAAAGAGTAGCCTATGTGGCGACAGCGAGTTTCCTCTAAAACACAGTGTCAGAATGATCATATGTTTGACTTCCAATAGCCGATGATAAGATAAAAAAAATCAATGTGCTCTAGTGGCGTCGTTAAATAAAACAAACTTTACTTTTACAATAGCACTTTTAAATACACTTTTCGTATTTTTCTACAGGCAGAGACGTGTTCCACTATTTGGCGCCTCTGAGCCATTAACAGCCACTGAGCCACGAATGTCGACCATCAGGCAAAAAAAGAAGCAAAAACCGTCCAAAAAGAAAAAAGAAAACAAACATACAAAAGGTTTTTTCTCCAAAGTGTTGCCGCCTCAACAACTGCTCCCATACTCCTCACACACCTCTAGGTACAGCCCTGAAGACGTTATTGTGAATAGACGTCAGTATGGACACGTGGTCGTTTTCATAACAGCCCGTATATAAGCCTATACTATACAGTAACACATATTTTTCAACGTATCAAGACGAATCTGAAGATAGTAACAGGTGGAAGAATAAACATACTTGTCAATGTAACCTTTTGCTACCAGGTTATTTCCTGTCCCAGTCAGTGTTCCAATCCCACCGCAGTTTGCAGAATAACAGACGCACAGACAGACGGCTTTTAGCAGGTTCTTTGATTCTGGGTCTAGATTTGAGAAGTCTGTTTCTTCATCATCGTCGTCTTCGTAGTTAAGACCATCAACGACCATATCATTCTTAGTAATGCCTTCTCTAATACTGTAATATTTATTAGTTATATTTTCAATAACAAAACCAGTATCTAATGATGTTAGAATTTTGACTTGGATACACAATTTAGTTTATGGTAAACTGTTCAGTTTGATACAGCTTAGTTTTAAAATGGCGTGTGCTGCGTCTTTTTGAGCTGCGAACGCTCGTGAGCAAATGTGTGTTGAGCTGCCTTTATATTAAATTATATTATATTACCATATTGCTATAGTATACTACATGCGATTTTAATTATAGCTTAACAATATCTGTGTACATGTTTAACTCACTCTCCACCATTGCACTGCACTATTTATATACATGTATATATTAATTTATATGTTCAATACTGTTTTTATGCCATTAAGCTGTAAAGCTTAACGCAATAAAGAACTTGAACTTGAGCCGCTGTTGAGCGCCTCATTAGAAATAATTTGGTCCAGCTTATTCGTCTTCGACAGTGATGTATGTTCGTCTAGCCCCTTCCCTTTGACCAATCCAGCTTGGTTGACCCTACCAGGAGCTGGAGCTCTCGATGGTATAGTTCTTTGCGTCACTGAGACATCCAAGAAACGGACTATTAGATGGTGTATGGTACACGACAGCTACAATCTATATTGAAACGATAATCAACTGACACACCATCTTCTTTTACCATATCTCGTTGTCTTTTATTTTCTAATGAGCTCTGTCCGGCGCTAGTTTTGATTTAGTAAACTAGTCTGAGAGTGGCAATCCTCTTTGTGGCGATGCTAAAGGGATGAAGTATCCAGTGAAGGGTCTCTTCGGGTGAGGCTGTCCTCCTACAGACAATGCACTGTATAGAGATTCATGGAACCATCCACTATTTTACCAAATTCCCATTGGACTCTGTATCGTGCGGAGATACGGCCCTGACCATATGTTACGGTCTTGTCATTCAAATTGCAGAACGAAATACATATGTACCATACTTTACTTCTTCAAGAGTTACTTTCCTAAAAAACATATCTAACTTCTCTGCATGACTGATGTCAATATTCTCATTGAATACAGAGTACCATTTTAAATAGTTCAATAGTTCATAGGGTTGCAGTCGAGGGCTTTTAAAAAGGGGAACTTCAATATGTTGGTGAAAAGACAACTTTCGAAGAAGTAAGGAAGTGCTTTTTATCAAACATAAAAAACTAGATTGTTGTAAAAGTAGAAGGTTGGATAATTCGTCATTGTTTCTAGTACACACAGTAGATATTGAGTAAATGCTCAGCAGTGAAGCACTTTTTAACTACGTTTTGTTTCAGGCTTCACTTTAAATAGTTTCTCGTTCCAACCAGTGCACCACAACTGGTCAAAGTCCGTGGTATGTGCTTTCCTGTCTGTGGGAAAGTGCATATAAAAAAATCCCTTGTTGCATCAGATTTTTTTTTAGCGGGTTTCCTCTGATGACTACGTGTCACAATTACCAAATGTTTGAAATCCAATAGCCGATGATTAATTAATCAATGTTCTCTAGAGGTGTCGTTAAATAAAACAAACTTTAACTTTAAATAACCAAAATCCTCATCCATAGTATCAGGAAGGTACCTGCGTTACCAGCTTACTGACAGTCGATCCCACAATACCGAAATTCAATCCCACAGTACATCTCTGTATTTTATACAGGCCTAACAACTCTAGCAGTGAATAACAGTTGGTCTCAAATGTAATGTGTTCCTTTATTTCTTTCCACCAGTATATTTCTCATTTCGCAAATTCTGTCATTTCATACGACGCTTGTGCAAGTGCGAATCGTGTCAACACAATTATAGATATCACTGAACCAAATATTCTTTAATTATATTTATGCCCCATCCCCACTCCCCACCCCAGTGTGCCTGGAAGAAAAAATATATAGAACAAAAATAGAACTAATGAAGAGACGAAAGAAAATATTTGATCTTGTATAATGCAATAATTATATATCGAACTATAGATTTGATGTATTATTAGCTGTTTGTATATTGTCACAAACCATTATACATCTATTATTAATGCATCACACCTGTTTGCGTTCTGTAGACCTTCTTCTAACGCCATTTCATTGACTTTGCTTTGTTCGTTCGGCTGTGGGTCACTGCCCAGTAGAGCTTCTAAAAGCGTAACACAAAGACAATATTAGGATTGTTGGGTTATGTCAGGCGTAATTCAAAATGGCATATTACTGTTAAGTGGTTAGATATTCTAATAAATTAACCCGAATATAGTAACTAATATAGTGAAATATGGCATAATACCATTATACTGAAAGAAAAAAATGTTCACTGGTCCTGATAAACTTAACAAAAATAACGAAAACTTCCCACTTTATATCAAATACATGTAGCAATATGTTTTGTGTAGATGATTAATTTTGATGAATATAAAATGCACGGTTAATACGTTAGCTTGAAATCTGTCAAGACATTTGAATACTATAGGGCTAAGCCTTTTTCCTGGCTCCAAAATTAAAATAGTTTTTAAACAATTTTAATTTAAATTATGAATATCATGTAAAGGTTTTTCGCCTAAAAGATGAAAACAGCATACACATGATGAAAATCGGTTATAACATCAGACATAATTTTTGTTAGTAACGCATCGTATGTAGTGAGGCAGTTAACACCCAATGTTTGACTGAATTGTGCAATTTTGGTTAAAAGTATGAAACTTTGGCACATATATACCTTGACCCATTACAAACATTTTCAGATATGGACCCAAGTAAGGAGTGCTCACTGGAGGGGAATATGCTCTGACTGTTTCCCGTAGAACGTTTCAAAAGTGTAATTGTATTACAATCGTACAAACCTGTAGCACCGTGTACTGCTCGTTTCTTTCTGGACTGAATCTTGAGGAGTCTACACAGGACGGCTCTGGCTATGGGAAGCATCATAGCTGTGGCCGCCGTGTTAGAAATCCACATGGACAGGAAGCCCGTGCCTACCGCAAAGGCCAGCAAAAGTCTGAACAGAAAACACAATACTAGCTAAAACACACAGAACGAAGCATTATGATATGATTTGTATTTGTATCAGTGTACATGTTGTATTAATATATAAACGTATTGAGACTTATTGCCAAGGAAATAATATGCCTTGACTGATGTTAGTACAATCGGGTTGGAATCGGCTCTACTGGTCGTAGTTGTTACCAAGTGGAGCTGATTTTAATCAGATTGATGTTAGTGGAAATAAAAATACAAACAATAGTCAATGTCCTAGGATAACACCGGCTTCAGTGAAGTAGTTGTTGGATCTTCGGTCTTAAGGCTGTAGGTACTAGGTAAAGTGTCGGATCCCACCCACAGTGATGTTTAACGGCTCATTGAGGGTTTAAGACGTATCTTTCACCAAACACAAACAGTTAACCAATAGTCCCTGCCCTGGACAGAAAGCAGAGGTGTGTGTGTGTGTGTGTGTGTGTGAGAGAGAGAGAGAGAGAGAGAGAGAGAGAGAGAGAGAGAGAGAGAGAGAGAGAGAGAGAGAGAGAGAGAGAGAGAGAGAGAGAGTGTGTGTGTGTGTGTGTATGTGTGTGTGTGTGTGTGTGCTCAGAGCAGCATAACAAGGGACCGAGATGCTTCCCATGTTAGATGTTTGGAGTGTAGATTTCGCAGAACAATTCACGAACACATGCGATGACGATGCGAATTGCTTAAGACAGCTTAAGTAAGCTTTGTGAATTAGGTCGGCTTAAGCAACTTCGCATCATCTATGCATGTCTTTGAGCATTCGCGGGGGTGGAGTGGGGTGGAGGGCTGGATTTAGCTCTGTCGGTTGAGTCCTCACTTGAGGTGCTTGCGTCCATTCAGTTGATTGTGTTTTTTCTCATTCCAACCATTGCACCACAACTGGACGAAGGTCGTGGTATGTGCTTTCCTGTCTAGGAAAAATGTAACGGGTTTCCTCTGATGACTACGAGTAAGAATTACCAAATGTTTGACATCCAATAGCCGATGATTAATTAATCACTGTGCTCTAGTGGTGTTGTTAAATAAAACAAAACAAACGTTGTGCATTGCACTGCGAGATCGCAAATTTGCGAATGTTTACTGAATTAGGTCATAGCTCTTTTTTATCATATACGTCGTCAAAGGAGGGAGGGGTCTCAGATCTCCGTGACTGCCACGGATCTATCATAGACTATTTCATAATGAGTTTGGGGTTTTTCAAATACAAGTTTTCTGTCAATGAGTGGATGTGTGAATACAATATTTTTACGAATTGCGATTATATATGTTTATATTTAACAATTCTCCATTTACATTGTTGTATTTGTTACCTCTTAGGTCTGACCCCAAACAGAAGAAGAAGTTTCAGAGCAAATCGTCTGTGAAGATTGCTTTTCTCTATGGCGAGCGCCACCAGCAGTCCTCCCATCAACATAAACCTGACATCCTGGCAAGAGTGAACAGTATCATTACACGTGATATAAATATGTAGGTTGTTTATTGTTCCTGTATAAATTTTGTAAAATTACTGACGAGGTCACCTATAAATTGTGTATCAACTCCATTGATTTATTAATACCCCAACTACGCGATATGAGTCTGAAATATGATAATGTGGTGTGAAATTCGCATTACTGGAACCAAGAATGACATATAGGGTATTAGAATCTGAACAAGTTGTTCATTGAGTCTGTAAGCTGTATTACAGAAATGAACCCATTTCATATCATTTATATTGTTTACTATTTCTCCATACGAATGGATATGACTTATGTCAGACTGCGGTGTGGATTCATTAATTTGAGAAGAAAGAGTTTCTGTTAAATAAATAAAGTTGGTGATACAATAAGTTGATATTATTTTTTTTTGGAAACTTATCAAATATTATGATAAAAAGCAGTGCGGACGTACCTGGACTTTGAATATTTTCATACTAACCTTAAAATACTGAACGGCTAGTATTTTGGGAGGGGCTACTCCCAAAATAGGAAATAGCACAATTGGTAAAAGGGAAGTCACCGGAAGCGGAAGTGCTTCACTCATCCAGTAAACTATCATCAAAAGAAAGCCAAAAGCGCACCGAGATACCTGCAACGGACGATAATTTTCGTAATAATTCATAAGGTACAACTGAAAAAATACCTAACAGATGGCAATACAAAATATATGCAAATTAAATCGATACATATAAATATTAATTAAATGCGTACATGCAACGTACCGAAGACGATCCTGGAAGTACTAAAGGTATTAAAACCAATGGTGTAATAATTATAATCAGTGATCTCCATGTTGCTTTTATATGCGAAAATAAAAACATTATTCTTAAATTTCAGAGGACATAAACACAACTCGAAGATACAAAAATCATGAACAGATCAGCATCATGGTTAACTAAATAGCGAATGTTCCCGTAGTTAGTTGACTGTATGCACATCGTCGCTTGAAATGAAACCAATAAGGGACACACATGTCCAGCATTCGGTCACTGAAGCCATATGTAAATGATGTACCTTGCCAGTGTGCACATGACTATTATAAGGGCGGAGTTAGAATGTTTTAAAAAAGGGTGTACAACATTAGTTGTTTTATAAAATAGAAGAGAGAGAGAGAGAGAGAGAGAGAGAGAGAGAGAGAGAGAGAGAGAGAGAGAGAGAGAGAGAGAGAGAGAGAGAGAGAGAGAGAGAGGAGGATTGAGGCTGGGTCACAAGGGGCACAGGCCCCTATATATGGTCACGTAATATTTAGGGCGAGTTTGGTATGACAACTCGTGTTTATGATTGCCTCCGTGTTCCATATCTATAGCACGAACCCTGGATCGGCGACCTTATCCGTCCTTGTACTGCAATCGTGTGCGTGTCCAGGCAAGATCACGTGACAAATTCATTCATGAATCGTGCGTATGATTATAAGTCGTCCTTTCTTACGTTAGCATGTCCGTATTATGTCACGTTTGACATTGGAAAATTATACCTTAAATCACTATATGGATGCATGTACACTGAGACTATCTGAACGACAAATCCATCCATTGGTGTATTCAAAATATTATCTCTGCACACAGTAAGCTCTAAGGATTTAACCACTAACAGTTAACAAACTGTCCTGGACAGACAGCCCAGATAGCTGAGGTGTATCTGCCCAGAACAGCGTGCTTGAGCCTTACTTGTATATAAGCAGAAAAATAAGTTGAAATAAATGAATCAATCAAAGGATTTTTTTTAACACGGTCATGACTGCTCTCATGAACAAATGTCACGTGTTTTGTGTATAGGACGACTCTTGAGGATGCTACATCATGATTGCGTTGTA
Source organism: Gigantopelta aegis (assembly GCF_016097555.1). Taxonomy (NCBI): domain Eukaryota; kingdom Metazoa; phylum Mollusca; class Gastropoda; order Neomphalida; family Peltospiridae; genus Gigantopelta; species Gigantopelta aegis. The sequence continues at coordinate 31,291,789 of NC_054701.1, read as the reverse complement.
GGAGGACTGCCATTCAACAGCGTTTGAAAAAAATAAAGCTAATTTTAAATGTTTTAATTTTTGATTTTTGCAATCGTCAACGATGCTTTAAAGAAAACTACGAAAATATGGGCCCTGGTATCTAACCTGGATTCATAACTATGACCCTAAGTCAGAGCAACATTTGAAACAGTGGAAACACGTCAATTCTCTAGCACCAAAGAAATTCAATGCCCGTCCCAGTGCTAGCAAGATCATATGCAGCATTCTCTATAATACCAAGGGACCAATCCCTATCGACTGTATGATTTGCTTAGACGTTTGCGTCAGTCAATCTGTCGAAAACGGCGTGGAAAGCTGTCAACCACCCCTCTGCTGATTCAAGAAAATGTACCATCTCACACGGCATGGGTTGTAACGGTGAAACTGCACCAACTCCACCCCGGCTATGCTCTCCAAAGATTATCCGGATTTGGACAATCTGATCCATTTCTCATCCACGGAGACATGGTATGATATGAAAAGGGGCACGTCTTGTAAGACTTACTGACATACTTAATCATACTGGCAGAGGACATAGTTACTCTGAATACATAGTCGCATTGACTAAAGAATTGATATAATTAGGTTCATCAATTACAGGAAATACTCAAAATTGAAATTAGGCGTGATGAATATAGCAGACGTTATGAGAGAACAGTCTCAGAAAACATTATAACTGAATTTAGCTTGTATAATGTGCCAGATTACGATTACTGGATGGAATCGGCTTTCGCTTCATTTCCGATGTCGACATTCTCGGCATCCAGTGAGCACAGACTTTGCTCATACCAAAATGTTGATGCGCGGTCGGTCTGGAATCGATCCCCGTCGGTGGGCCCATTGGGCTATTTCGTGCTCCAGCCAGTGCACCACGACTGATATATCAAAGGCCGTGGTATGTGTTATCCTGTCTGTGGGATGGTGCATATAAAATATCCCTTGCTGCTAATCGAAAAGTGTAGCCCATGAAGTGGCGACAGCGGGTTTCTTCTCTATATCTGTGTGGTCCTTAACCATATGTCTGACGCCATATAACCGTAAATAAAATGTGTTGAGTGGTGCGTCGTTAAATAAAACATTTCCTTCCTTCCGAAGGATGTAGTATGTACAGACTTGCCTATAGGAAAGTTCATATAAAATACCCATGCATTGCGTTATCGTTAGGAGTAGACTATGTGACGACAACGGGTTTTCCGTCTTTCTTGGTCAAATGTCGAAATAACCAAATGTTAGGCAATGAATAGCCGTAGACTATATTACATATATACGCACGCGCGCACACAAACACAAACACACAAACATATATCACAAACACAAACACACACACACACAGAGAGAGAGAGAGAGACACACACACACACACACAAATACACACACACACACACACAGACACACACACACACACACACACACGGAGATCGATCTGTGAGACAAATCTTCTTCACTTCTAGCACTGCTACTTAGAATTCTTCAGACGACTTCTTTATATATGACACCGATAAACCCATTCACTGATTTACTGCTGAACTCAGGATGTCGTTCATTTGTTTTTATTAATAAAAATCTATTTTAATTTGAGAAATTGGTTTATAAGGTCGAAGTGTATGTACTAGAGATCACTGCACTGTCATACCCTTCGATAACGTACAATGAACCTCGAGTCCCTCCCAGTGAACTCTTTTGGCCCCAGGTCGAGTACTATGGAGCATCGCACTAGCGCGCAATACACTGAGAGAGCCTTTGACCAAGATGTATGCGAATCAACATCTCCGCGGTCAAAGAGGTCATTAGTCTCAAACCAAACCACTGATAATTCTTAAAATATGAAAACACACACACACACACACATACACACGGAGATCGATCTGTGAGACAAATCTTCTTCACTTCTATCACTGCTACTTAGAATTCTTCAGACGACTTTTTTATATGTGACAGTGATAAACCCATTCACTGATTTACTGCTGAACTCAGGATGTCGTTCATTTGTTTTTATTGGTAAAAATCTATTTTAATTTGAGAAATTGGTTTATAAGGTCGAAGTGTATGTACTAGAGATCACTGCACTGTCATACCCTTCGATAACGTACAATGAACCTCGAGTCCCACCCAGTGAACTCTTTTGGCCCCAGGTCGTGTACTATGGAGCATCGCACTAGCGCGCAATACACTGAGAGAGCCTTGGACCAAGATGTATGCGAATCAACGATCTGCGCGGTCAAAGAGGTCATTAGTCCCAGACAAAACCACTGATAGTTCTTAAAATATGAAAACACACACACACGGAGATCGATCTGTGAGACAAATCTTCTTCACATCTACCACTACTACTTAGAATTCTTCAGACGACTTCTTTATATGTGACACCGATAAACCCATTCACCGATTTACTGCTGAACTCAGGATGTCGTTCATTTGTTTTTATTGGTAAAAATCTATTTTAATTTGAGAAATTGGTTTATAAGGTCGAAGTGTATGTATTAGAGATCACTGCGCTGTCATACCCTTCAATAACGTACAATGAACCTCGAGTCCCTCCCAGTGAACTCTCTTGGCCCCAGGTTGTGTCCTAGGGAGCATCGCACTAGCGCGCAATACACCGAGAGAGCACTGGACAATATCCGCGGTCAAAGAGGTCATCAGTCTCAGACCAAACCACTGATCTACTGAGCAATAGCTCCAAATACTACTGACTAAAAACATTATAGTTTAAAACTCGAGCAGCAATAATCCGCCGTTTGGAGTTTTTTTTTTCTACCAGCAATAGCGAGGTATATAGGTTGTGATATATGCTGCCCTGTCTCTTGGTGGTAGTGGTTTCGTTTGTAAATAATATATCACGAATTCTGTACATCCAACAGTGGCTGACGTGCTCGATGTAAAGCAAAAACATCATCCCCTGGTTCCCTTCTCCGTGTTAGGGCAGTTTTTATTACAGTTCAAAACAACTAAACAAGTTTCTTATTACATTAGGCATTACAACTCGGGTAAGTTATTGCAATGCAAAACACTACAGGTAGTCCATGAGCCAATAGGGTTTATTGGTATCAATTTGGGGACTAAGACTCATACCGGCTCCAAGGCGGAGTGAGTTTGACGACTACACTGAATTATCTCTCACTAACTACTAACCCACTGTCCTAGACCGGCAGCCCAGATAGTTAAGGTGTATGCCCAGGACAGCGTGTTTGAACCTTAATTGAGCAGAAGCACAAAAATAAGTGTAAATAAATTAATGAACCATTGCAAACAATGTAAAGTTTTCAGGAGAAATATAATAATCATATTCATTTCCCTCATCCTCATTTGTACTTTGCCCATAATCCAGTAGTCTACAGTGTAATTTATTGACAGTCTATTTGCTACACACATGCAATTTGGTAGTGTACTCGTCTTTGGACAGTTTCGAGCCAGCAGATCCAGAATAACCTCAACTCCTTCTTCCTTTTCAACCATCCACCCTGCACATTCGGTTGTTGCTCCAGACACATTCGGTTATTGCTCCAGACACCTCAATATTTTTCACAAGGTCTGAAGCAGTATCAATAACCTGGAGGCTGATGACTGTCTACCTCAACTTTCGTCAAACAAAACAGGATGTACCTGAGATCACTGACCTTAGTGCACGATGCACCTAGGACACAGAAGAGACATGTGACTGCCTTTACTTTGGAGGTTTTAGTTCTCTGAGGGAATCTATTGCTGACCCAACTAAAAACAGCGATTTCAAAGAACTTGCCATACCTTTGGCGGCAAATTAGTGACTAAAGTAGATTTGTTAGTCTTTCTAAGTAATAAATCTGGTGTAGACAGAGTTCACGGTAATGGTCCAAGGATTGAGATAAAATACCATCTATTTGGAGTTTGTGTCCTTGTTACACCACAAGGATGCAACCAAACAAAGAACAAACTGCTTTTATGGGGATCACTCTCCCTTTTGCTTTTACTTCTTTTTGTATACATAATGCTAAACCTCTACACCATGTTAGTTTTCATTCGGTTTTGGAATTGGTTTGCTGGTGGGTCTTTTTTCTAGTTTCTCACACTCAAAGGCTTTCACAAGTCAAGAGGTGGCGATATCTCTCGGAGCTACCTTTGCAGTAGAAATGCTAATGAAGTCCTACCTTTCAGTGAATGGGCCTATCTTTTGATAACAAAAACAACTGCTGATACTGCTTTCTGGTCTTTTTTATTCTTGGTCAGTAAGTATGATGGAATTTGGATTTGTTACCTTTTAACTGACCTAGGGATGCACTGCTGGGTTTAGCTGTTAATAATACTGTTTGATAATTTCAACGTTCAGGCTCTGCTTCCAGGAGTCGGAGTATCTATATTGTGACCCCATTGGTCTAGTTAACAGGGATCCACCCAAAATGTTTGTTTTTTCCCAGACATCTGCACTGAGAAGTGGCCCATGTTTCAAGCTTAATTATCAGGATTCATCTCTGGGATATTCGTCTTCAGACCACAGTTTGGGGCTATATATAGGTACCTGACATAGTTGATCTTATCATAGGCAAACAACCATGAGATCATAGTTCTTATGGCATTAAGGTGCACATTCCAGTTCCCTACACGAAAAGCACACAGAAGGCCAAGTACATGTATTACATCCTCTAGCATGTGTATGTAGGACATCCAGTATGTTGATAGCTCTCCATTCTTGTGAATTAGATATTCTATTAAATATATCCCCATTGTTATCAACTGACCTAAGCATGGACTTTTACAAGACACTATTGAATTTCTATTCAAATCTGCGACCATGCTAAGAATTATGATCAAATCACTGTTGCCGTAAACATTGTCCTTCACCCACATTATAAATACCCCTTACAGTACTAGTTTCGTAATGGTTTCTTATATGTACTTATGTACCCTGACAGCATGACTGCAGTGTTTACAAGCATGGACCCCAGTGATGGACATCTTAGAAGAATGTTTAAAACGTGCTAAAAACATTTTAGTAGCTTTTACAAAAAGTGTTTGATCCACAACTACCATACTTTTTCAACTAGTAATTTCTCCCTGATTAGTTCTGCCTGTTTCAAGATTTCAAACACTGTGGTTAACATTTGTGGCTGGTGCACTGAAAAAGGGCAGATACCCAGCATCTTCTGAGCTTGGCATTTGGTTGATGTTAACTCTGGTCTACCTTGGGATTCGCCGACCCTCTGAACATGTTTGTCCTGCAAGGATCCACACCAGGTTCTTCTTACAGGCAACTTTAACAGCTTCCTTGGTTTTTCTGGATATGGTCTCTTTGGTGTGATGAAGCCGTATAGTTTCATACGTGTACCGGCTACATAGATGCCAAGCACTTGGTGCTCAATGTTGACAAATATCTACTTAGTCATCGAGTCAGTGGCATATACGTTTAGGCCAGGGTTTATAGACCACATCGTCCTAGAGCTAAACTTCAACACATTGAAAAACTAGGGTTCACCACACACCAAAGCTGGGTCTGGTGCTGTCAAATTATGCTGCAAGATCTATAGTTCACGCCAGAACAGATTTCTTGTGTTTTGTCACATTTGATTCAGTGTGTTTCTTTTTCAAACTGGTACCATACTCACCAGCCTCAGCCCCGGCCCAGTCTCCAGCCCAGGTGTGTTTTGGGCATACACCATACCAAAGCTTGTGCAGTATCTGGATGACCTCTGTGTTTCCAGTAAGTGTTTACGAAATCTTTTGAAGGTTATGTTGTCGATATATCACAGCAAATATCATGTTCAAAGACTGGACATAAGTGGTGATCCAGTATGTTTGCACCTTTGTGTCAAGGTGTCCAGTTAGGAGTCAGAAAAGAAATCACTTTGGTTTATTTGGTTTGTAGAAAGTGGCACTTTTATTCTTCTGAAGTTTTTATAAGGTGTGCATTTATTTATTTATTTTTAAGCATAAGCTGCTTTTCATTTGAATTTATATTAATAAAATAAACTTTAATATAATTTAATATGTCGTCTATAAACAAACAACAACAAAAAAGGGATGGGCAGGAAAGGTCTGTATGCTATAGATCACTGCACTGGTGTAACCTAAATTAGTGTACACTGAACCACAAATCCCGTCTAGAGAACTCTTTTGTTCTCCAAGACGTAGCCCAGTGGTAAAGCGCTCGCTTGGTGCGCGGTCGGTTTGGGATCGATTCCCGTCAGTGGGCCCATTGGGATATTTCTCGTTCCAGCCAGTGCACCACGACTGGTATATCAAAGGCCGTGGTATGTGCTATCCTGTCTATGGGATGGTGCATATAAAAGATCCCTTGCTGCTAATCGAAAAGAATAGCCAATGAAGTGGCGACAGCGGGTTTCAATATCTGTGTGGTCCTTAACCATATTTCCGACGCCATATAACAGTAAATAAAATGTTTTGAGTGCGTCGTTAAATAAACCATTTCATTTCTTTTCCTTCTTTTGTCCTCGGACAGTGTACTACCGAGCACTGCGCCAGCGTACACTACACTAAAAGAACACTGGACGAGGCTGGATTGGAAGCGATGATCTCCGCGGTCAAGAAAACAATCACCGTTAGCCCATCCCGATGATAAAATCCTTGAACCGTTAAGAATAGTGGGCACAAATATACGGCGACATTCTTTTGCCAGTACTTGGGCCTACCTCACAGTACTAGCTCTAGATTAAACCCGAGCAAAAGCGATCATGGGGTTCGCTCCACGCAGCCATGATAGCAATAACTTGCTACACTTTAGGAGCTCTGATCCGACTAACTCATAATGACATTTTGAAAACACCTTCATGTGTTGGTGCTTCGTGTATCAACCCACCCAACATATGTGTTTGACATTGCGCATACGAAGAAAGATCACATAAATCAAACGCAAAATATCAACACGACACCTTGCCCAGCTCTTTCGTTTGTAAAGTTTGTCGTTGGTCAGGTCCGAGTCCCGACCGGATCGTGCATGCTTGGCGAATCGCAAGAATTTCACCTCTTATCAACCACTGAAGCAAAAACGTCAAATTCACCCTCTCTACCTTTGGCGTCAATGTGTGGTTCATCTAGTCATGTCAAATTACCTAGCCATGAACATTTCACGCTAATGTGTTGTCTAATAATCCCTTGTGATTTTGTAATAATTCCTATTAAAATATATATCTCCATTATTTAATGGATTTTTGAGTATATAAATATTTGCATTTGAAGTGTATTTAGTCCTTGAAAATGTTGATATTTTAACTTAACACGAATATGTTGTTGCTAAGAAAATAACGCCTAGGGCATGTTTGCATTTAAAGAGTCATATCCAAAATTAAAGATAATAACAATAAATAAAATTTTAAGACCTAAATCACTGGCTAGAACAGCTATAAGTAGTAAATTTGAAGCAATCCAAACTGTATGACACAAGAGGTTAAAGGCACACTGTCATGGATTTAAGGACCCAATCTAATTAAAATTAGCTCCACTATTACACGTGGATCTAACGGCAGCCAGTTGGAGCTCATGTCCACCAATCAAAACCTTACTTGCAGAATCATGCCAGTGATTTAAAAATAATTGTAAAACATTCCGAATTATCTTGAGGGTATACGACACGTTTCGTGTAAATTACGAATGCCTTAAAACATGTTTTATTTTATAAAATAAATAATTTGTAATGTAAAACTGAAGACTGATTTTTTAAAAATATTTTTTATAAATAAATAAATAATTTTTAATGTAAAATTGAACACTGATAACCCATCCCATACGTATTGGTATGGTTCGCTGTACTGCGGCTACTAAAATAGACTCGCCCGATATTTTTTGAATTTGTATGCTCCCAAATAACGTTATAGAAGGCGAAGTGTGATTGGTCAATATTTAAATTATTATTTACAGACGAAATGTTACCTGGACATTGGAGACTACGCAGTGTTGTTAGTAATCTGATTAAAATTAGTTCTACTGGTCTAAATAAGGCATTCGTAATTCACATGAAACATATCGTATACCCTCAGGATAATTCGGAATGTTTTCAAATTATTTTCAAATCACTTGCATGATTCTGCAAGTAAGGTTTTGATTGGTGGACATGAGCTCTAACTGGCTGCTGTTAGATCCACATGTAATAGTGGAGCTAATTTTAATTAGATTGTTAAGGACCTTATTTCTCTAAAAATAGATAATAACTAAAAATTACATTAATTGTTGGAAACCAAATCTAGCTATTGCATCATCTTAACTGAACCATGATGGAGTGAAATCCATGGCAACCCTCTCGGCAATTTTAGTTTTTGAATTATGGACCATTGCCATAATTCAATTATTTTTACAAAATATCATTAATAAATGGAGTATGGTGGTTATGAAGATGGTTGAATAAAGTACATTTAGAGACAAATCAAATTATTTTTGTTCAGGTAATACTTTGTTAGACCATTAAATAGGTCAGTGGTCTGTGATAATATGCCTTTAAGGTTGTCAATACTATATTTTCGAATTCGGAGATAACCATATGGAGTTTTTAGATTTGCGGGTGTTATTGTCTATTTGATCCCGCAAATGTAATTTTTGACTAAAGGCATTAGCCCAAATTTAAAAATAAAACATTTGTGGGCATCAATTAAGACAATAACACCCTCAAATCTAAAAACTCCACATGGGTATGTCCATTGTAAAACTCAATCGTTCTTCTACGGAACTAACTGTATATTTGGTATTTCTTGATAAAAATACCTGGCTACACTCAAATTGTAGACTTTTGAACCGTCAACTTTGCCTGCTCCAATTGCTAATGATGTCACTTTTTAATGCTATCATTAGCTTTCCGGGTGTTATTTTCATTTGATCCCGGAAAAAGAATGTAATTAACCAATCACAATACAGAACAAACTTGCCATCAGTTTACAAAATGGCATATTCTTAACACAAAAAGAAACGGAGAAAAAAACACTCCGAGCACTTTACCACGGAACCACATACTGGTAGTCTCCTCAAACGTGTCTGTATCCATAACTCAGTCTGTTGAGTGCTCGCTTGAGATTGAACCACGTCAGCAGGCCCGTATTTGACCGACCCCCCCCCCCCCCCCATCGTTTTTTTTCCTTCTCAATATGCCCCCGGACGCCTCACTATAAGCCTAAACGACCCCCCACACACCTCAGAATCCTGGCTACGGGCCTGGTCTGTGAATCCATTCAACTGACAGGCTTTCTCATTCCAACCAGTGCACAACAAGTCAAAGGCTATGGTATGTGCTTTTCTGTCTGTAGGACAGTGCATATTAAAGATCCTTTGCTGCAGTAAGAAAAATGTAGCGGGTTTCATCTGCCGACTACTGTACTGTCAGAATGACCAAATGTTTGACATCCAGCAGCCGATGATTAATTAATCATCGTGCTCTTGTGGTGTCGTTAAACAAAACAAACTTTAACTTTCCATCTCTGTCTAAATCTCACTCCCCAACTCCCTTAATTAATTAATTTTGAAAGTACTACTACATCTCAAAAGACATTCAAACACCGAAATATTGTATGTCAGGTTTTATTCCATAGCTGTATTTAACCATAACATACCAGAGTATAATAAAGCACTGTGTAAAATGCATTCTACAGCATGCACTAAAATCTTTAATAGTCCTCCAAATATAACAACAGGTATAAATGCATAATGTTACATTGTATTGTTTATATTTCAATAACTGAAACTTTTTATTCAATTCCATAAAGAAGATGGCTAGTTAATACAGGTAAGAGATATAACTACTATATTGCTACATCATACATGTAAAATATAACTTGTCTTGAGTAACAAACAAAATCATACACATGAATTTAATTTGAGAATTAAATGAGTTTGCAATAGCTCATAAGACACAAACAGTATATGCATATAATTATACTTTCAAAGCTGCCATTGTGAAAAGATGGAAAGTATTCACCTTACAATATAAAAATCAAAATTCATTCCCATAACAATCCTGAAACCCAAATATACCTCATGAGATTTGCAATATTCTGTAAAAAAAAAAAGACAAAATAAAAATAATAAAAATCTTCTTTAAAGCCGCACACCCTAGTTCCATCCAGCGAAAATAAATTATAATTTGGTTAATCTACAAACCTGTAACACACTTATATCACGTTTTTATCAAATGGAGTGAAAAAGCAGGTTTTATATCTATAAATACCATGGGAATCCCCATGTTCCAATTGCTTGAAATAATTTTGAAAGTTTGTATTCTGATGTCACCGGTAGATGTCACTCGAAGCACAACAATGCCTACCTCACGACAAATTTCACAGACTTGGGGTGCGTTCTTTTCACCTCTCCTGGACATGTTCCAACTGTTCTGTCCTGGTTGTATCCCCTCTCCAGATATCGTAGGACTTAGCAAAATTATTGGTTTTAAGGGTTTGTAACGTTTTGTATTGAGATGCTTACTTGTCTGAACTTTATTGTTACTGAAAATTTTCATGAACTGTGAAGAAAAATCTCACAAATGAACAACAACAAATCGGATGTTGATTGCGCGAACCGTGCACGAGAAAACAAACCGAACCAAAATGATAACGGTCACGTGGTATACCAACGTCTGTGACATTGAAATGGAAATATCCCGTCTAAAAATAGATTAGACCTTGTCTGCTCAACGGTTTTTTCTCAAAAGTGTGTCCGTTTTTCAGAAATACGAAAAATGCATTTTGTGGTATTACAAACACCAGGATTACCAGGATTACCAAAAAACACTTCAGGTGAATGGAAATGTATATTCTAAATAATAAACGGTAAGTAAAGTGCAATTTTATTTGTGAAAAAAATGGGTTTAATAGCGAAAAACAATGCCGTAATGGTTAACAACTAGCCGTAACTAGGGTGTGTCCCTTTAATAGAAAACACCAAACTGTATCAAGTAAATAAAATAACGAAAAAACCTCCACAAACAAACACCCCTCCCCAATCCCTCCCCCCAAAAAACAAACAAACAACATACATCAACAACAGACAAAGTGAAGTGAAGGTACTAGTAATATGCTAATTAAAAGGGAATTAATAAAGAATAATTAACAAGATTAGAGATTCACAATTCAAGAGACATAATTGTGCAATAGTACTCAACATTAATACAAGAGTTGTTCAACCCCTTCAGTACAGGGATCAGGGATCTGAACAAGTCTTGGTGTTCAGTTAAGAAGACAGTTACTGGGTAACAACGATGTAACACTCAAAAGGGCCTGGATGTTATGGAATGCATTATATTTCCATTCAACAAACTTGGCAGAAACAGCCAGATTTTACCTTTGCCATTAAGGTGAAGAAATAATGCTCATTACAACACAGGTTTTTTTTTTTTTATGATTTTATCAGATTTCGATATTACATTTTCTTGATAAGTAATAATGTTCTCTCACACGTCTCATATAATCAGAGTTAGTGCAGGGTTCCATCCAGCTGACTGTTTTTCTCTCATTCCAACCAGTGCACTACAAGTGGTCAAAGGCCGCGTTATGTGTTTTCCTGAATGGGAAAGTGCATATCAAAGATCCCTTACTGCATTAGGAAAAATGTAGCAGGTTTCCTCTGATGACTTCATGCCAGAATGTTTGACATTCAATAGCCGATGATTAATTAATCAATGTGCTCTAGTGGTGTCATTAAAGCAAACAAACTTTAACTTTATCAGGCTTTGAGTTTCAACTTCCTTGAGAGGTGGCAGTAATGTCCTAACACTATGTGGTAGTAATGTCCTAACACTATGTGGTAGTAATGTCCTAACACTATGTGGTAGTAATGTCCTAACACTAGTCTCATATAATTAGATCTGGTGCATGGTCTTGAGACCCTCATTTTCTGAACTTTTAGCCTTAATAAGATCCATACAATCTGAACGCTACAACAATCCAAGTCTTGCATGAGTTGAACTATAAATTCCAGGGGCCTATATCACAAAACATCACAAGTTTATGTCTACAACTAGCAGGGATACCAGTCATTCATTTACATGTCTTTGACATCTATTTCACACAGAAAATTAAATCATTACGGACAATGGAGCATTTTAAGGACAAAAGAAAACGAAATATGTGTACTTCAAACTAGTTTTACTGTATTTTTAATAATAAGAAGAACTGTGGTTTATTCGTAGATTTACGTTTACGTGCAAAACTAGGCTTACGATGTTTTTAGAAACTGGGCCCAGACCCAGTGATAATTATAGTGCTGGGGACTCAGGTGGTCTTAACCTGGGAAGGATTCCAATAAAAACCTACAGGACACTCTTGTCTACGTTTTCCCTGGACACTTAATATTGCACTGTGCCCCAGCCCACAACCTTGTAGTGGAACCTCTGGTATTCTGTGTCAAGGATGTTGATAAAAGCAGTTTCATATGACGAACTTGCACCGATCTGCTTCTTCCATGCGGCAAAATAATAATAATATTTAAGATATCCAAAACCATGATTTTATGTAAAACACTCAAACATAAAATACACTGCATCCATATTTGCTATGACCACTCATGAATAGTCACATTTCTTAAAATCTCTGTAGTATGTAAGCTATATGTAGTAAGTACTGATAAAATATGATACAAAATCTGGTAAATGCTCTCTAAAGGTCGAGTCCCTGTAGATAAACACACAAACTTTTCATCTGTTATAATACCTGAAAAACAGTAAAAGTGAACACAAATTAAATCAAATTGACTTCTTTTATTTTTTCAATACAGATGATTAATGATTTTTTTTCTTCTCAGAAAATATAACTTTTGTAATAATAACGCTAGACAATAATAGAAAGGTTACTCTTGAGCATAATACAACAATGTTGTTAAAATCAAGAATGCAGTATCCAACAATGATTTGTTGCAAATGATCACAAAGTTCTAAATGTTAACTCTCTTATGGGTGAATTATAAAATATAGTCAAGAAGTAGGATTTGCATGCATCCGAGTATAAATGTATATCATTATACAAGTACCAGGTAATATTTCAGACTCTCAAGTCTGCTTAATAAAAAAATTTGTTTTAACAGAATTACGTGCCTTGCCTACCACGATTCAGTGAATAAAAAACCCAAAATATTTTTATATCTAAGTTTAAGGGCCATAACTCTGTCAGACATGGATGAATCCCCTATTTGTAGAGTTATAGCACTTGAATATATTCCCATGAAAGTCAGATTTGATCTGCGAACTGGCCTCGGTGGCACAGTGGTTAAGCCATTGGACTACAGGCTGGTAGGTACAGGGTTCGCAGCCCAGTACCAGCTCCAACCCTGAGCAAGTTCTTAAGGGCTCAATGGCTAGGAGTAAGGCCACTACACCCTTTCCTCTCTCACTAACCACTAACCAACTAACAACTAACCCACTGTCCTAGACAGACAACCCAGATAGCTGAGGTGTGCCCAGGACAGCGTACTTGAACCTTAATTGGATATAAGCACAAAAATAAGTTGAAATGAAAATGATCTGTGAACCGGCCTCGGTGGTGTCGTGGTTAAGCCATTGGACATAAGGCTGGTAGGTACAGGGTTCGCAGCCTGGTACCGGCTCCCACTCAAGAGTGAGTTTTAACGACTCCATGGATAGGTATAAGACCACTACACCCTCTTCTCTAACACTAACTACTAACCCACTGTCCTAGACAGCCAGCCCAGATAGCTGAGGTGTGTGCCCAAGAAAGCGTGCTTGATCTCGAATAATTTTATCAAAAATGGGCAAATCCTCATTTAAGTGGAATTCAATCTGTAACTCTACATGATAAACCTATACAAAATCATTCAATTCAATATCTGGAGGCACTGCAAAAAAAACGTCTGAAAACCTATGAGAGACAGATAGACAGACAGGCAAGCAGGCAGGCAGGCAGACAGACAGACAGACAGCAGGACAAAAAAAACCTAGTCCATTCCACTTGGACCTACATGTGTATAGGGCACTAATAATGTTTTTTATGCAACATTCAGGATTACTTTAGTTCTTTAAAAAAAAAAAAAGGGGCGGAGCGTAGCCCAGTGGTAAAGTGCCCACTTGATGTGTGGTCGGTCTGGGATCGATCCCTGTCGGTGGGCCCATTGGGCTATTTCTCGTTCCAGCCAGTGTACCACGACTGGTATATTAAACGTTGAATTATTAGTAACATCCTGGACTTACATGAGATACTAAACTAAATACTGGATTAATTATATGGACTAGTATTATATACAGGTATTTAACTAGTTATATGAACTAGTATTATATTATGGACTAGTGACATACTGGACTTATACTGTATACTAATTAACTACCGGACTGATATAGACTGGTATAACATACTGGACATATTACATCAGGTGAGATTATTCAGTCTCTTTGATGATGTGTGGCTTGTAGTCTGGACTTGTACTACATACTAATTAACTACTGGACAGATATAGACTAGTATAACATACTGGACGTATTACATCAGGTGAGATTATTCAGTCTCTTTGATGATGTGTGGCTTGTAGTCTGGACTTGTACTATATACTAATTAACTACCGGACTGATATAGACTAGTATAACATACTGGACATATTACATCAGGTGAGATTATTCAGTCTCTTTGATGATGTGTGGCTTGTAGTCCGGCTTCACTGCTTCAGTTAGTTCTGCTGCATACATGTCAAGGCGCTGTGTCATCTGTTAATATAGTAAACGTATATTTAATTAGAATCTTGCATGGTCGAAGACTTCTGGGGCAGCATCATTTGTCAAGCCCTGCAACCACCCACGGCTATCGACAATGCTGTGGCACTTTTTTATTGGCATGATTTTTTTGCCGTGGATATTTTTTTAATTGCAAAGGTTGTTTCTTCGACCCTTTAATTAGGTCAAATGAAACATTCCGCCACTTTGGCTGTGATTGTGACCTTCTATAATTTGAAATTATTGCTTAATGATTTAAAACTGGATTATATTTATTTGCTAATAAATCTGTATGAAAGAAAATATAAAATGTATTGCCATAATATACTCTTAAAAAACAGTAGGGGAAATCTACCCAGTAGTAAGAATTTACAATTGCTAAAATTGTAAGGTATATTAGCTGGGGGAAATGGTTATATGATAATAGTGAATTATTTGGGCAAACATTACAAGCGGTAGTTCAGTATTACAGTAGGTTTTATGACCACCAAAGATCTTGAAGGACGATTGGGGTCAGAAGTGAAAATTTAAAATTTGGGAAAATTTTAAAGTTGAGGGTTTTTTTTTATCAGTAAATCGCAAATTGAAGCAATAAAAATGACTAAAAACAAAACAATAACAACTGTATGATCAACAGAATGAAACAGATTGACAGAAATAATGTTCCACAGTGATTAATGGACCTTCCTGGAAATTGTCAAAATCGAGAATGACACCCCACGCATATGTACTGGGCAACTGCGTGATGCACGTGCAAACTATGGAATGTGTTTCGGTGTGTTGCTAAACAGAACTGAACGTTCTTTACTAGGATGTCTGTGGTCAAAACGTATGGGTATGTGGTGTCATTCTCGATTTTGACAATTTCCAAGAAGGTCCATTAATATAATGTAATGTTTGCCCAATTAATTCACTATTATCATATAACCATTCCCCACAGCTAAGATACCTTATAATTTTGGCAATTGTAAATTCTTATTAGAGTTCCCCTACTGTTTTTTGAAGAGTATATATAACATAAAACATAAAATTAATGCGAAGACCAGTGGTCCAGTACTGTTATTCAACACATTGGAAATATATTTTTTCATATCTTCATTTTTGCAAGCACATTCTTTTACACATTACTGTTTCATTTCATCATTGTTTAAGAATACTTATTATAGCAAGTATTTAAAGCCAAGGCCCTTCACATGCCTTTCCCAGAAATGTTGTTAATTAGTCTATAATTTTATTATTTCAGTGATCCCTACGATGCATATACATACATGTATTATAAAGTAGATGATTTTTCTTTTGAAAGTATATCATCATCTTGTTCTGTTGTAAACTTCACAATTCACTTTTCAGTATTGTTATCCATGTTCCCATACAATTACTTAGTACAACATGTCTACACAATTAATTACCTTCTCAAGCCACTAGTGAACATTCTGCGTTATTACAACATGCAGAGAAAGAAAATGTCCGTGTGAAAAAACTTTTTTTGCATGCAGAATGCCCTTGTGTAAAACATGTACAGTGAAACTCCTCTCAACAGGACACCATCGGGACCAAGTAAAAAGTCCGGTTTAAAGAGGTATCTGGTTTAGAAAGGTTCTCTTCTGCACAGATATTTAAAAAGGGACCATGAAAAACGTCTGGTTTTGAAGGAATTCCAGTTAACAGAGGGTCCGGTTTTGAGAGCTTTCACTGTATATGAAAAAGGTACTGTGTATATTTATTCAAGCAATAAATGTGCAAGTGGAATTGTGTGCAAAACTGCATTAATGAAATGCGGGCCTTACATAGGCTATGTTTTTCAACCACGTTTATAATGCACACATAATTATCATGAACAAAACATACATGTGCAATATGTGCATGAATACATGACATATATACACATACACACATGTGTATTCTGATTCCCAGTAAAGCTTCAAAATTAACATACATACCAGTATTGTGCTTGAAGAACACAATTAACATACAGTATTACACACAACTCCTGTGCACACTTCCATACAATTACCCGAAAAGTCCATTTGTCCTTAATTTGACGACAGAGGTTTAGATCCATCTCAGCAATAATAAGACCGTCACGTGTCCGTGATAAGGCCTGAAAGTAGATATACACATACATGAAGGTACAAGAAAGAAAGAAATGTTTTATTTAACGACGTCAAACATATGGTCAAGAACCACACAGATAATGAGAGAGGAAACCCGCAGTTGCCACTTCATGGGCTACTCTTTTCGATTAGCAGCAAGGGATCTTTTATATGCACCATCCCACAGACAGGGTAGTACATACCACAGCCTTTGATATACCAGTCATGGCTGGAACGAGAAAAAGCCCAATGGGCCTACCGACGGGGATTGATCCCAGACCGACCGCACAACAAGTGAGCACTGTACCACTGGGCTACGTCCCAACCCCATGAATTAAGGTACAAAGTTAAAGTTTATCTTCTTTAATGATGCCACTACAGCACACTGATTAATTAATAATTACATGTAGCTATTGAATGTCAGAAACATGTTACATTTTCCCCATTACATCCACTTTCCCATACAGGATAGCACATACCATGTCCTTTGATATATCAGTCATGGGCACTGGTTGGGATGGGAAAAACCCAAATGAGTCTGCCACGGAGGTTTGATCTTCTGACCGAAGCACCTCGGGTGAGCACTACTGACTGAGCTAACTCCCATCCCAGATACAGGAATATGCTTTACTTCTTAGAATCACTTTAAAGGAGGTGACAATTAAGGCATTTGGCCTGGTATGCATATTCAACGATATATAATGCACATTATGTTTTCTTGGTTAATTGGTATTTTCTTTCCGTGGCCTGTACCTGTGGTTCCTGATTGGCAGGTGTATATTTAGACGGTCCCCAGACACTGTGTCTAGACACACTAAAATGACGTGCCTCTTTTATGAAGATCACAGGGTATTGTGTGATAACAGCTTGGATACACCTCAAATCGTAATGGACATTACCAACTGCCCTGCTTTATTACTGTAAGTAATTCTGTAAAACCCTTGATTAAGTAGACTTTCCCATCTAAAATCACAAAACTGACCAATTATGTCGTCCCAAAGAAAAGAAAAGTATCACTTGGGTATCGTGAGTGGTAGTTTTTGCTCGAACGTGCCCTACCAATAGGCCTCTAATAGTATGCATTTTTTCTTTGGATTTTAAAAAAAAGAAAAATACTATAACTCCATTTCATTCTATTGATGTAACCTGAAATATATTTAGTTAAATAGTTTATTATAGAGAGAGTGACCTGCCCTTGACTCAGATGGTCGTGTAATAGTGCTCGCTCGGAGAAAATGATTCAAAGTTAAGTTTATGCCAAGCAAGGTGGTTTTGAAATGTCTGTGGAGTGGTGGATTTGTTCATGGTCTTCATTCAATGGTTCTGGTTTCTGGTGAGTGAGGTAAATCGCTGCTATCCGTAGACGAATTTGTGTGAACGTGCATGCTTTGCACGCGACCGCCATCTTGGAAGTTTAATGACATGTACGTTCTGTGTTGACAAAGTGAATGGCCCAGTGTTCTAATGCAGGAAGATGTAGTACAAGAAGCACCCCCCCCCCCCCCCCCCCCCCCCCCCCCCCCCCCCGAGATAATCCAGCAGTTCTAAAATCAAAAATGACAGATAAAACTGAGTTGGCACAGGTCCTTGAGGCGATTAGAGGTATGGAAACAAAAATAGAGAGGGTAGAAAACAAAATGGTGCAGCTGGAAAAGTCGTTACTCCAAAAGGTAGATGAAAAGTTGTCGAGTTTAGAGTTAAGCATGAAGCTGCAAATAGACTCCACAAAAACTGAAATTAATTTCGAACTGAACGAGGCAGTTAAAAGTTTATCTTTTGATATAGAGACAAACAAAACTGGATTAGAAAATGTCTGTCAGTGCCAAACAGCAATTAAAAGCCAAACAGACGATACAATTACAGAGTTAGAAAATCAAATGATTAAATTAGAAATCCACGAAAGAAAGCGAAATCTATTGATTTACAGTGTACAAGTGGACCAGTCACTAGAAAAAGAAGATACAGAGGCAGTTGTTAGAACCCTCCTACACAAGTCCGTGAAGCTCGACCAGACGATTGTGGAAGCTATGAGCTTCATAAATGTTCACCGACTTGGTCAACCAAAGAGTAGCCCTCCAGTGACAGCTGGATCTCCGTCCCAATCTTCTCCACCGGCCATTATTGTTGCGTTTGTGCACCAGAGTAACAGGGATTTAGTGCTGAACTCAGCAAAGAATCTATAGGGGACACGAGTAACAATCAGGACGGATCTGCCAGTTAAGCTGAAAAAAAAGAGGGGCTTGCTTGCCAGTCACGCATATAAACTTAGGAAAGAAAAACACATGAAAACCAGAATAAGAGTTGTGGATGCTGATGTTATTCTCGAAGCTAGAGTGGATGGGTGTGTGTGGAAGACCATTAAATTTAATGCATGATGCCCATAATGTTTTCAAATAAAATAAATGACTTTTGTATATATGTTCATATTTGTATCATTCCTTGGCTAGCTTACAACCTATTCATGATCTCCACCCCACAACTTATGTGACGGTATGTAATCTTTTCTGAGTGATCCAACAAAGATGCTATTAGATTGGTATCATGCTTAACACACGAACAGTTCCGTCCTATACAGTACTCTCGTATGTGTTTCTTTCTAGTAAAATAGTAGCCAACACACATCCACACAAACTGCTCATTCATTCATTCATTCACACACACACACACACACACACACACACACACACACACAGACACACACACTCAAGCCATTGCTTTGCTCTTGTATTGTAGTTTGGTGTTCCAACAAATACTTATGTGCATGCATGTACATTATATGATCATTGTGTACAGATTATGAAATAATATACATTAATAATCAAATATGCCAACTTTCAATATCACATTAATGTATAAAAACACTGAAACATAAGTAACAATTAGGTATATTGTATTACTAATGCATATCAAAGTTGTGAATGCACTGGCATATATAAGCCGTAATGTAAATCCATGAAGGGAAACTATTGGGTAATCATATTTTGGTCTATCAAACATGCATTAAAAATTGTTCTCTTCTGAATATCGGTAGTTACATGCGTGTAAGATGATGAACAGGCCTATAGTAAGTATATAAACTATAATACTAAATATAATTATGTACGCAACCTGCGTGTTGTTGAAACGATGAAAACCTTACCGCGGATACACAGCAGAACTATATACAGTAAATGTGCAACCTGTCAAGGTGTACTTTCAGTGTAACATAATAATTGTATATACTTACCCATTCCACTGTTGTTTTGATAGGGAAATACTGAATACCAAGGTATGGTTATCCAACTTTTTCTGTGTACAATTACCGTATGACTGGTAACAAAGCTGGCGACAGGCGTGCACTTGATGTCGCACGTGCAGTCACTGAGTGTCAAAACAGTTAGAAATACCACCTGTTTTGGTTTGTTGTTATGCACATACTGCTCCCCTAAAGCGCAGTACTGTTACACATACATCATTTATTGTTGGGTGTTTTTCTGTTTGTTGTTTTTTAGGTTATTTATGTTCTCTTTTCACTTCCCACTATTTTGGGTTTTGATTGTTATTGTAGGGTCGTTGTGCAACACGGTTGCCAACGACCTATTGTTTACTTTTTATGTTAAAAAAGGCTTTGGTACAGAATATCATATGTACATATACATTTATGAGTTTTTGGTTAGTGGAGGAAGGTTATCAGGATTCACTAGGAGTATATCTCAAGGCTCATGTATATCACTTACATTATTATTATTATTATTATTAAAGTTAAAAATGTTCTTTGTCAAAATTCCAAATGAGTAGTAGTATTAAGTTTGTGTCTGCAAATTGTCAGGGCCTTGCAGATGAAAAGGTTTTGAGAGATGTGTTAAATTACTATAAATCAAAAACATATTCAATAATATGTTTGCAGGACATTCATAAAGATGAAAATGGTGCACGGCGGATGAAACATTTATGGAATATGCACACACTAATAGCACCTTATAATACAAGACAGAGAGGAGTTGCTATTCTATTTAATAATGATAATGAATATGTTATTGATAAGGAACATACCTTCATAGACCCAAACGGTAATTACATAATAGCTAGATTAACGATAAATAAACATACTGATTTGACTATAGTAAATATTTATGGTCCAAATGAAGATTCACCGCAATTCTATTTGGATATTTTTAATAAAATTAATTTTTAACAAGAAAACGTGATATTTTGTGGAGATTGGAATTTTGTATTAGACCCACAGCTAGATCTCGAAAATTACAAATGTATTAATAACCTAAGAGCAAGACAAGCAGTATTAGAAACTAACTAAAAATGACTTAATAGATGCTTGGAGAATATTAAATGGGGATACTAAATCATTTACGTGGAGGAGGAAAAAACCTAGACAGCAGGCTAGACTAGATTATTTTCTTGTATCTCCAAATATTTTTGACAAAATTTTAGATGCTAAAATTACAATACCTTATAGATCTGACCATAATGCTATTAATATAACGTGTAATTTTTCGGACCAAGAATGCGGTAGAGGATATTGGAAATTTAACAACTCCCTATTAAAGGACCCATCCTATTGTACTCAAATTAAAAATATAATAAAAGAAACGAAAACTGAATATGGTCAACCAGTGCAAAATAAAAATATTCAAATGATATGTAATGCTGACATAAACTTTAAGATACCAGTATCATTATTTTTAGAAACATTGTTAATTAAAATTAGAGGTAAAACGATATCCTATGCTACCTGGAAAAAACGTCAGGAATTAAAGGAAGAAACCGATTTAGAAACAAAAATATCTAATATTCAAAAAGAAATAAATACTAATTTTCAGAACATAAATGAAAATATTTTAGATGAACTGCAAGACACACAATGGAAATTAGAATCTATTCCGAGATAAGAAAACAGAAGACGCCTATATAAGGTCAAGGACATTGTCATATCAATTAGGCGACAAGCCAAGTGCATATTTCTATAGTTTAGAAACTAGAAATTATGTCACAAAGACAATTTTAAAATTAGAGACACCTACAGGAACTATTACTTCAACAGGCGAAATATTAAACGAGCAGAGGTGTTTTTATCAGTCATTATATAGCTTTAAAAGTGTTTCAACTGAAAAGATTAATGACTTAATTAACACAAATATTCCAAAACTTAACAAAAAAACTTCAAATAAATTAGAAGGTAAAATATGTATGCAGGAATTAGTATCGACCTTAAAATAATGAAGAACAATAAAAGTCCTGGACTAGATGGGTTCACGATTGAGTTTTTTAAGTTTTTCTGGATAGACTTAGGTGATTTTGTTTTAAGAACTATAAATGAAGGTTATGATAAGGAACAATGGTCTGTATCACTTAGAAGAGGGGTAATTACTTGTATACCAAAAGCAAATAAGAACAGACATCTCTTAAAAAACTGGAGACCTATATCACTGTTAAATGTCATTTATAAACTAGCATCCGCCTGCATAGCAGCTCGAATAAAACCAATTCAAAATAGTATTATAAATCAAGACCAAAAAGGTTTTGTAGAAGGGCGCTTTATTGGTGAAAATATAAGGACATTGTATGATATTTTATTCGAAAGTAAGTCTAATAACATACCAGGACTAATACTTTTAACTGATTTTGAAAAAGCGTTCGATTCTATGTCAATGCAATTCATACACATCGGTCCATCAATTCAAAAATGGGTATCTACTTTTTACAATAATGCAACGGCACACATTCTACAAAACGGACATCTCTCGGAACCTTTCAACATCGAAAGAGGCTGTCGGCAAGGAGACCCCCTTTCACCATATTTATTTATATTAGGTGTAGAAATTCTTGGAATTCTTGTTCGGACAAATCCTCTTATTAAAGGAATCGATATAGGGGGTCTTGAATATAAAATTGGACATTTTTCCGATGACACTCAATTGTATTTAGATGGATCTCCTTTGTCTCTTAGAAATGCATTTCGTACTTTAGATATTTTTAGAGACATATCGGGATTGAAAATAAATAAAGAAAAAACAAAAACTATTGGATTAGGTCCCCTTGCGAATACCGTGGCAGAAATGTGCAAACAGCTAAGTCTAGATTGGTGTGAAAACGATTTTGAGGTTCTAGGTATAACACTTAATAAACAACTAGATAATATCTGGACACTGAATTTGGATGAAAAACTGGTAAAAATAGAAAAACTGTTAAATTCGTGGCGTGGCAGATGCGGAACTATATGTGGTAGGATAACGGTTGTCAAAGCATTAGCTATGTCAAAACTAACTAATATTTTTACCAGTCTACCAAATCCACCTAATGAATATATATTAAAAATAAACAGAATGATTTTCTCATTTATATGGAAACGTGGTCCAGATAGAATTAAACGCTCAGTTATTACAAAAAATTATACTGAGGGTGGGTTAAAAATGATTGAAACATTAACATTTATTAAAGCTCTAAAAGTTTCATGGTTAAGACGCTACTTTCAATCAGACTGCAAATGGAAATGGTTTGTATAATAACGGTATAACACATATCAGAGATCTTTTATCTGAAACAGGATACATCATTCCTTTTGCAGAGTTAAAACAAAAATACAACATATGAGGAACCTTTTTAGATTACGAAAATGTAATTCATAGTATCCCAGAAAATTGGAAAGGCATTGTCCAAAAATTACAAGGACAGATAAATTTATATAATAATTTGTGTCCGACATATATGTTTTTAATGACAAAAATTAGTAAAGGTTGTGGTGTATATTATAATATACTTTCTATGAATGTAGAAATGCCAATAGCACAAATCCGCTGGTCTGCGATAATAAACGATGATAACACCCCGTTAATATGGAAAAAGGTATATTTAACACCCAGATTATGTACTAAACAAATCGCACTTATAGATTTTCAATATAAAATTCTTAATAGAATAATAGCAACCAATACCTTTCTATGTAGGATAGGGATTCGGGACGATGCACTTTGTACTTCTGTAATGAGGACGAGGAAACGATAATGCACCTTTTTGTAAAATGTTCAAAAGTGACTTCTTTGTGGCGAATCTTGGATTTTTGACGTAACAGGATGTCGTACAGTTATAAACGATAGAAAGATAATATTTGGTAACAAAAAAATATATATATAATGCTCGAGTAGCGAACATCTCACTATCGTTTTCTCGTCTTCTAGCTATGGTAAAGGATTATTACATGACAGAAAAAATTATATCACAAATAAATTTGCAAGGGGACGACCATATTAAAAAATGGTGCCTATATGTCGCGGTATTAGAAGCCAGTGAATAAATATTCTTCTTCTCCGTTTTCTTTTTATTTAGGTTGATTTAATCAACTGGTTTTAATGCATTTATAATAATATATATTTATGCAAAAATAGAAGTCGTGGAAATAGGAGACCTGCGGTGAAATAGCCCATGTGTTCAAATACATGTTATACCTCCCTGAAACATCAGCTGTACATATCTTTTTACCTTCTTTTTTCAAATACTGTTTGTATTCAATGACGTGCTGTGTGTATAGTGTATTGTTCTTTTTTTCTTGTATTTTGTAATTTATGTTTTACAAACTACCTTTGCCAATAAAAAGAAAAATAAAGAATTAAAAAAAAAAAAAAAAAAAAGTTTATTATACTATCAAGTCATTTATGTTGTTTTACAAGTCAGGTTGATGAAAGCGAAGCGCCTTGTCATAAATTAGAGCGTTTGTTTACACTGTCAATAGAGGAGATGGACGGAGCTGACATCACTTCGCCCCAAGCTATACCACCGGACGTCTCAAAAACAAAACAAAATAGCTGCCCCCAGTTAGCAGGAATAATCATGGTTTTTTTATTAACTCTAAAATTACGTGTTTTTCATTTGTTAAAGTGTCAGTATGTGTTGGTGGTTTGGGTATGTATCTTTCCAACACATAAGGCTCTTGTTTGAGTTGACCCTACCTTTAACTAATTATTTTCTCTAAAAACAAAAAAAACATGTGGGAGAGACTGCCTATAGTATAATATTGGACGATACATTAAAAACATTTCACTGAATAATGGGAAAATTATGCAACACAGAACATTTAAATTCTGCACACCAGTTTATTACATTATCTAATTACTACACTTCATTTTGATATATATTTTAACTATTTCAAATGATGCATGACCTCTTACCATTTTATATTCTAATTATGTATGTTGTCCAATGTATACCATGCCATGTTTATATGATTCATATATAAATAAATGATTTGATTTGATTTGATTTGATATAAAATGCAATGTAAAATGTTTTTATACTATTGAGAAACTACTCAAAATCTACTGTGCACATTAAACATAATTAATGATCATTTGGCCAACTATATTTTTATAACAGTAAGTCATTTTCTTTTAGTTTTTTATGATAAATGAACTGCTTACATGTATGTCTTTGAGACATCTTATGAATATTTTAATTTTTGTTTTCTTAAATTTTCCTGACTGCAAACATTTAATATGACACACACTCTCTCTCTATATATATACACACAAATAGACTCACACTTTGTAACCTCTCCCTTCCTCCTCCTCCTCCTCTCTCTCTCTCTCTCTCTCTCTCTCTCTCTCTCTCTCTCTCTCTCTCTCTCTCTCTCTCTCTCTCTCTCTCTCTCACACACACACACCTACCCCCCCCCCCCCCCCTCTCTCTCTCTCTCTCTCTCAAACACTTTTCTCTCGCTCTCCATCTCTCTCTCACAGAAACACGTAGAAGGACACTACAGACTAGTATTACCCAGTAGGTAATACTGTGATAAATAAGTCAACAAACTACCTCACAGTCTTTCCAGCTACACTACAACTATTACAAGGACACACACACACACACACACACACACACACATTTTAGCCGAAAGGTCAGCAACTCATGACCTGCCCCAGTATTAAACTTCAAGTCTTGCCTCCAGTACAGACAGACTGTTTGAACTGAACCTATACTGCAGGAACAGTCTGGGTGCACTCTTAAACTACATCCTAGTACAGCAGTGCATGGAAGAGTGCCTTATCATAGCCTGGTCCAGATTCCTTAGTCAAGTGGACCAGGCCAGTATTCACCAGGTACATTATTTCTTAATCAGATCAGATTAGTCCATTATCTGGAGACCTCACACTGACTCTCAGTGATAGGCAAGTTAAACACTCCTCTCTTTTTCTTAGTGGACTGGTCCGCTGAGTCAGGCTCTTAGTCCTAGAGCGGTTATTGATTTATCCAAGAAGCAAAGAAAGAGCAGCTCCAGTTAGCATCTTCCTTGTAGGCTGGTTGAACTGGGAGGAGGCCATTTGTATAATCATGTCCATGTGGAAACTGCATAGTTCACAAGACACGATTAAGATTAAGATTTAAATTAAAGTAATGATCGACCGGCTTGGTTTTCACAGGTCTGAGGTACATGTATGAGGAGTCACATGATCAATCCCACCCCCCTCCATGGACATGTTTTTTCCATTCTAACCAGTGTCCCACAACTGGTTCATGACATTGTCTTTGGCAGTTCACAATATATTAAATGATCCCTTGGTGGCAGCAAATCTCTCTCTCTGGGTGGGATTTAGATCTGTCAGTTGAGCGCTCGCTTGTGATGCCTGCATCTCAGAATCAAACTACCTGGGTGGATCCATTCAACTGATTAATTTTGTTTCTTGTTCCAACCAGTGCAAAGTTAAGGTCAAAGGTCGTGGTATGTGCTTTCTTGTCTGTGGGAAAGTACATATAAAAGATCCAATTGCTGCTAATGGAAAATGTTGTGGGTTTCCTCTGTTGACTATGAAGGAAATGTTTTATTTAATGACGCACTCAACACATTTTATTTACAGTTATATGGCGTCGGACATATGGTTAAGGACCACACAGATATCTGATGACTATATGTCAGAATTACCAAATGTTTGACATCCAATAGTCAATGATTAATCAATGTACTCTAGTGGTGTCCTAAAACAAAAACAAACTTTCATTTTTTTTGGTACGATCAGACCAATTAACTCAGAGGATCGACCCAGTCTTTGACTGGATTTTGCCCCATCCCAACCAGAGTCCTACGACTGGTATATCAAACACATGTTATTAAACATCAAATACA
This sequence comes from Gigantopelta aegis, assembly GCF_016097555.1. Classification (NCBI taxonomy): domain Eukaryota; kingdom Metazoa; phylum Mollusca; class Gastropoda; order Neomphalida; family Peltospiridae; genus Gigantopelta; species Gigantopelta aegis. The sequence continues at coordinate 31,264,956 of NC_054701.1, read as the reverse complement.
TGTAACATTCTGTCTTTTACAAGTAGGTGAGATGGCTTTAGTGATGTTCCAATGATCGATTATAATCGAAAATTGATCAGTTGGATCGACCTGTCGGATTGTGAAAAAAACGTCTGAAAACTTATGACAGACAGATAGACTGACAGACAGACAGACAGAAGGATAAAGCACAATTGGGCCACCGACAGGGATCGATCTCACACCAACCTCGCATCGAGCGAGCGCTATACCACTGGGCTACATCCCGCCCCAAAAAGAGAGAGAGAGAGAGAGAGAGAGAGAGAGAGAGAGAGAGAGAGAGAGAGAGAGACAGACAGACAGACAGACAGAGAGAGATGGGGCAAAAGAACACATGTATTAAATTTTTAATTTATGAAACTGACATTAACATGGTTTGCTTTACGATGAGATCACAAGAAAATCTCTAACTTTTTCATGAAGGTATATATACGAATGGGTCCTTAGTTATGCTGAAACCTAAGAGAAAAATTTCAAATTGTGTACCTACATGTACATATATTATTCTCATTCATGTGATGTATGCCTACCATTGTGTAGACATAAAACAGCTTATTACCCCAGCAGGCACTCACAACGGGGAAAATAAAAATCAATATTTCTCACTGAGAAATTATCATGCATTGGTCTAACAAACAATACTACTGGATGATTTGACGCTTACAAACCAATGACCATGTCAGTACTAAATATGACGTCATCACAATTTGGCAAACACACACAGTGACATCATGTCTGCATTTACAGCTGTCTGTTTTTGGTGTTCAATTTATAACAAAATGTTATTTTATTGCAATTCATTATATATTTTGTACCAGAATAATGAGAACTTTTGTTTTTGAAAATTATCTATGAACATGATTAAATAACAAAGTTATAGCAATACTCGGAACAGTGCGTAAAGTGGTTTATATCGTTTCTATACATGTATGTGCGTGTGTGTCAAAAATAAAGGCTTTTAGAGAAAAATAGCTCAGGTAATAAATAGAATAACAAACTCGGTACCAGTTATTATAAAATTTATGTCCCTCGTGAAATAATTTTCTGATAATTATTTCACTTGGGATATAAATTTGATAATAACTGGAAACTCGTTTATTATCCTCTATATAAAACTGAGTCAAAGAAACACAAAATAATTGTACCTTACAGCCTCATATTGTAATCTAGTGTGATACATGCAAGTGTAATCTACTTGGCACTTTTAAAGGGACATTCCTGAGTTTGCTGTCATTTTAAGATGTGCCTTTCAAATATAGCATTTTAAATGAACAATTTTCCACATAATATATTAAATATATTTTATTGTCTGTACACTGAATGTCTTTCTTATCATCCTAATGTTTGTAGTAGTGCAAATTTTATTTTATTTTACATATTTTTTGTATGTATAAAATTATTTGTTGAAATCACCATGTATATATACAAACATGGATATTCTAAATGAGAAAATAAATTTAAAATCTTATTTTTATGATTTAAGGTGTTCTATTAGTTGAAAATGTTACAGCAGGGGACAATATTTCGAAATTCGAGGTAACCGGAAGTCGGTTCACGTGGTTTTTACCTAGGTAACCAATTGTTCGGTTATGTGAATTATATTTGCGTAACCTGTGGATTACCTGATCGGTTACCTCAAAGTTACGTTGAAATTATATTTTAAATACATAATTTTTAGCTCAAACATAAGTTAAAACAAAATACAAAAAAAAAAAGTTTTATTAAACAGTTTCTTTAATGCTTGCAAATCGAAAGAAGTGACTTGTAGATGTTTCTTTTGTTTTCGTACGATCGTAGCGTTGTAGATTTATTATCATTATTATTATTATTATTATTATTATTATTATTATCATCATTCACCATTTGCCATCGGGATCGCAAAAAGTAATTTTTAGTTGCCTGAATCTAAAAACCACTGTCCTCGGGCATCGGGCCACCGTATTCTAGAACCTCTGTGCAGCTTGCGGAAGTTAATACTATTGTAAAAGGACTAAATATCAACTCAGTACTGAAACAAAATATATACATTTGGAGGGAAAATGCCCATTCCATGGTGCATGATTAAACTAATAATTTTCTTTCATAAATAACAAATAAAGGCTACCATTTGTCACTGATATGTAAAATTTAGTATACAGCAATTAAAAAAAGCCCACCAAAAACCCAAACAACAAATGTCCAGTTCCTCTGAACTATAAAACAGGCTACTCATTGGTGCATGATTAGATTAATAAAAATAAATCTTATAATAACATAAAAAGAAAGATCACAATTTGACACTGATATTTTGCGGTGGCGATGCTACTTTCACTTTATCGTTGGTACTTCTGTACTACAGTGACATTCCAAATGTTTATTTAAAGCTCATTATGCGATGTTAGTATTTGTGACATTTTTGCATTTTTGTTTACTTTAAAACCATTTTCAACCTTTGTAAAATTATAGGCAATCCAATATTATGTCTACATATATTCCTTTAGAGATAAAATAGCAGCAGATAATTTAGGCGCCTTAGCGGTCTGTGCACATTTCTTTAAAACTTTTGGCTCGACTCTATACTGAGTCTTTGGTCGCAAGTTACAACCGTTGCAATATACCGTTGTCTACTGGTTTGCTGCGCATTAAGTATCTAAAAATCAGTCGAAAACATTTGTCGGAATACTAGTAGTATGTCTGCATGAATAAACTTACTGTAATCGTGAAGTCTGAAAGTTTTAATTTCTGAACGTCTACAGGTCACGACGTAACCGATTTGCGGTTCGCGTAAATTTAATTTTGCGTAACCGACAAGCGAACAGAACGGCGGTTCGCGTGAAATATTGTGCCCTGTACAGTAGTGCTCAGCTAACTTGGATAGTCACTTCAATAAATATAGTGGATATACCTGTAGGTAGTACAAATTCCTAAAATAGAACAGATTAGAAAGGGGAATTCACAAGATATAAAATCTAATGGGCATCGATCTGCCAAGCTGCATGTTGTGGGAAGTTCCTTACATTTAATCCAATCTAGTGGCATCTACAGGGTTAAATATTCGTGCGAATCTCCAAATCCGATTAGCGCCAGGATTCGTGCAAACATAAAACATCCGAATCTATCTGGATTCACGTGAAATATTTCCAAAAATTTATTAAATTGAATAATCAGTGAATAAAACGTTACCGAATTAAAAAAATAAATAAAAAAAGAATAAAAAAATAGTCTGGTTATCAAGCTTCAGTTTAAACTGACTTCAAAAGTGTAGCATACATTTGAATCCCTGCATGTTCGAAACATAATTCAATTAAATTCAATTTTTCATTGCATATTACCAAACAAGCTGGTGTCAGCAAAAAGATAAAAAATAAACAAACATACAACATCTATAACAACAACAACAATTAATAATAATAACATAGTGCTTTATCGAGACTAGTCTGGTCTGGAGCCAAGCAGTGGTTGGTCCATTTCTATGAACCAAATTGCCAACATGTTTGTTCAGTTCTTACGTAATAACAATGGACAGTAATTAAGTGTTCCCAAATTTAGTAATACATCAAACATTTCTATGTTAATTCGCTGATATTATGTTCCTAACCTTGAATCACCTGCTCTTTTTAATCAATACATCTTTTTGTCGGTTGTGGAAATGTGCTTCAGTAATATCCATACAAACATTGAACCAACGTGCAAAATACATCGACAAAAGTATCCAATGCGCTGTTTACAAATAAGCAATCTTAGAAAAGTAATGGGCTGCGTTCAGCCAGACAGAGTGGAAAAACGTCTGCCAGACTGGTTGTGTAGTTCACAGCAAACCAAATGGCCACATTGGGAGCCAATCAAATAGTTTGCGAACGTTAGCGAAATGTTTGCTGGATGAACTCGTGGCTGGTAAGACACCTAAAAAAAACACTGACTGTAAAGAAAAAATGGAACCAATAACTAAAAAAACTGTTGGTTATTGTTGTTTTTTTGTTTTTTTGTATGTGTTTTGGGTTTTTTTTTTTGCTTTAACATTGGATAGACTGTTACTGACAAATTGGTTATTCTTTCCAGTAAATAGTAATTTTTTTAAAAATCCATATACAGTTAGTAGCATATGACACATAATTCTATACACTAACACTGTTGATAAAGTTCTTCTCTAAAAATGTTTAGAATTGGAGGATTCCCATGAACTGCTTCCATGGGAATCCACATGGATTCTCGTGAAAAAAGCCGAATTTTTAGCCCTGATCTCATAAAGTGTTAAGTGAAGATTATTTTTTAAGAACTTACAGCTGCTGTGACTGCATAATTCACATTTGTGAATAATATCATTAGCAAATATTTTTTGTCTTAGAATCGACCACTGACAGAATTAAGTTAGTCACTATGTATATTGTATGTAGACAGAAGAGGGCCTCATACATTGAAAACTTGTGCCCGATTCTTTTGTTCTTTGTACAATAAAATGTTTTCAATCAGTCAATCAACTGACAGAAATTATACTTCGTAAACATGTAAGCAATGTCTAGTCCACATGTGGGCATGCATACAATGTATATGTATTCTCAATGAAAAATGAACATTGGAGAGACAAGACCAGTTTAAATGAGAGAAAAAAAATTTCATAACAAATCAAAGAAAAATATTTAGTTATTTTCCCCCAAAAAATATTTTTTCTATTTACGTCTAGCCAAACTGAAACAATTGATAAAAACCATCTTTAGTGGAGGATGGTACAGGATGGTACAGGATGCAGGACTTTAATTAATATTTTTAATACTCACAGGTGTGCGGCTACCATCTGGTGCAGCAAAATAACTTGAACCTGAAAGGAAGGAAGGAAGGAAATGTTTTATTTAACGATGTATGCAACACATTTTCTTATTTAGTGTTATATTGCATCGGACATATGGTTAAAGGGACACACCCTAGTTACGGTTAGTTGTTAACCATTACGGCGTTGTTTTTCACTATTAAACCCATTTTTTCACAAATAAAATTGCACTTTACTTACCGTTTATTATTTAGAATATACATTTCCATTCACCTGAAGTGTTTTTTGGTAATCCTGGTTTTTGTAATACCACAAAATGCATTTTTCGTATTTCATAAATCGCACGCACGTCTGAGAAAAAAACGTTGAGCAGACAAGGTCTAATCTATTTTTAGAGGGGATATTTCCATTTCAGTGTCACAGACGTTGGTATATCATGTGACCATTATCATTTTGGTTCAGTTTGTTTTCTCGTGCACGGTTCACCAATCAACATCCGATTTGTTGTTGTTCATTTGTGAGATTTTTCTTCACAGTTCGTGAACATTTTCAGTAACAATAAAGTTCAGACAAGTAAGTGTCTCAATACAAAACGTTACAAACCCTTAAACCAATAATTTTGTTAAGTCTTGCGATATCTGGAGAGGGGATACAACCAGGACAGAACAGTTGGAACATGTCCAGGAGAGGTGAAAGAAACGCACCCCAAGTCTGTGAAATTTGTCGTGACGTAGGCATTGTTGTGCTTCGAGCAACACCTACCGGTGACATCAGAATACTAACTTTCAAAATTATTTCAAGCAATTGGGACATGGGGATTCCCATGGTATTTATCGATATAAAACCTGCTTTTTCACTCCATTTGATAAAAACGTGTTACAGGTTTGTAGATTAACCAAATTATAATTTATTTTCGCTGGATGGAACTAGGGTGTGCGGCTTTAAGGACCATACATATATTGAAGGAGGAAACCCACTGTCGCCACTTCATGGACTACAGGGATCTTTTATATGCACCATCCCATACAGGATAGCACATGCCACGGCCTTTGATGTACCAGTGATGGTGCACTGGCTGGATGAACCTGAAAAAGTCCAGGCATTATGACAACATTAACATACACAGGAGGCATATTCAGGTTGCTCACAAGCTTGGGTTTTTGAGCTGTACATTAAATAAAATGTGATAGGATAATATAGGATAAAAACCAGTCATACTGTTCACCCTCTTTAACATGCCACTGTACACAACATTCATTTCAAGGATAACTAGATCTTACTGTGTTATTCATACTGTAGATCCTAAAATTAATGCGATCATAATATTAATTAATGCGAAAAATCAGTTTGTGTGATTCGCATTAATAATATAATGCATTTATTTCTATGTTTTATCCAGCAAGTTAATAATGGTCACATGCTATTAAAACAAACAAAGATTAAAATTCTAATACCTTTATAAAACAACTGGAGCACAATTTATCGTAGGCAAGACAGACTAAACAAAAATTGTCCAATAGTCCAGCAAAATCCGACAATTTATCATGCTTGAATGCGTTTTAGCACGTTAATCCTGAGGTTGACTATTTCTTTGTTTTTACTGTTCAAGTTCACTGCAACTTTCTTGGCATATCTTTGGAAGATACAGTTATAATGTTACATATATGCTAATGTTTAGCTAGATTTAGGTAACTATACACGTTAGGTAAATTATTGCTAAAAAAATATGCTTTGTGTTGATCTCACGAAAAACACTAGGGACTAAACAGGTTTATTGATGTGTACACAGACATGTTATTGAGTTGATATCATTGAAGATGCCTGTAACTCAGATTTAACCGAAAGGTACACAGACGTGTGTTATTAGGAAAGTAATATTTCATAAGGAGGCCACTCACATTAATTTCATGTCGCATTTAAGTCTGCCCACCGTCACTCGCATTAATTTAAGGATGCGTTAATTTCAGGATCCACAGTATATAATACTACACTCATTTTCACTAGATATCCTATTTACGAACCAAGTGAATTTTCCATCTTAGTATCTGACTGAACCAAAGTGAGGTCAGATATCATGGGAAGTTCCCAAGTTTTGTAAAAATGCTATCTATTGAAAATGAATGTGATATTTTGTTTATTACCCATCATCAAATATGACAATTACATGTACTTCCAACATTACTCAATGAGACGTATGCACACAGTGCACACACAACTAAAACCAGTGAAGATGACATCACTTATCGAAATGACGTCATGTTGCTAATAATACACACCACCAGGTGCATACAAAAAAGTATATGACACATACACCCAGATGTTCAACAGGTGGGTAATAATTTGACTTACTGAAGTCTATAAGAACACCTGAAAATTATTTTAACAGAAAATTACCTGCCATAAATTGAATTAACTGATTAATTGTCTATGACAATTGTTAAGCAACAATTAAAATCAATTTGTCAATCAAGCTGGAAGATTGGTGCATTTTTAAGTAAATGGAGAAGTGGGATGTAGGTTAGTGCTAAATTTACTTTATTACACGCCCATTTTGGGTGTAACATATTATAGGATGACACACGCAAAGTAAAGAACTGATGGTGGCATTGTACAACGCCACCTACCCTAGTGTTAAGTTACTTCCCTTGACTACACTTTATGTCTCACTGTAGTCAGTACTCCATAGATGGATTACCACTTTACTACTGTCAGTTAGTGGCAGCAGTCGGTTTATGATTTATATACCACAGACCTCAGTTGAAATACACGTATTCATGTTTACCTGATGGCTGCGATGTAACCGTGTTGTTTGCCACTATATTATAAAGATATTAATGAAAAGTCACTGGTACAGTGAAACCTCTCAAAACTGGACTCTCTGTAAACTGGAATTCCCTCAAAACGGGACATTTTTCATGGTCATGTTTTAAATATCTGTGCAGAAGAGAACCTTTCTAAACCGGTTACCTCTTAAAACTGGACTTTTTACTTGGTCACAAGGGTGTCCGGTTCAGAGGAGTTTCACTGTAGTAAAATAATAGTAGTGAACATTCTTAAATGGCCAGACTAAGTATATATTGCAAAACCTGATACTAAACAGCAGAGGTATGGTATAAATGCCTTAAAATGACTACAAAACAAAAACAAATACTTGTCACAGTGGAAACAAGGATAGCTGGGTTTTGGAGATAGATACTTGATGTAATTAAAATATAGCAGACATTTTTCAAAGGAGAGAAAATAATGCACTCACTTCCCCCATAAACCCTGCCAAACAAACAACCTCCCCCCCCAAAAAAAACCCCCCCAGAAAACCCCCCAAACAAAACCCACTAAACTCTTACAACTTTGTACCCTTGCATGCATGCCAGTACCATGCTAAAAGACTTGCAAAAATGTTGCAAAGCTGCTTGAGACACACTAAGAGCTCTGTGAATCAGATCCCTGGAGAGACCAGGCTAGAGAGAATCTACATGGTCAACAGTCGCATATGCATGTTGCCTTGCTACACACCCTAACATAAGTGTGAACAAACAGGAAACATCAGCGTTTCTGTTTTTCGCGAGTTACTGAAATACTGCCAGCTAGCAGGAGTTCATTGCCCAGAGTTCAGCAACTATAACATTACATAGATTCACCTGCTCTACAGACATGTATTGCATGCATCATCACCTACTGCAAGATTTCAAAATGACCCTGGACATAATCAAGGCAGCTAGTGTAAATGTATTCTAAAAGATACAATTTGCAAATCTCAGAATAATAACAGTAACTTTAAAAGTTTGTTTGTTTTGTTTTAACGACACCACTGGAGCACACTGATTAATTTTTAATCGGCTATTGGATGTCAAACAGATGGTTATTCTAACTCGTAGTCATCAGAGGAAAACCGCTATATTTTTCCTAATGCAGCAAGGGATTTTTTACATGCACTTTCCCACAGACAGGAAAGCACATACCACAGGCTTTGTCCAGTTGTGGTGCACTGGTTGGAACGAGAAAAAACCCCAATAAGTTGAATGGGTCCACCAAGGCGGTTTGATCCTGCGACGTAAGCACTTCAAGCAAGCACTCAACCGGCTGAGCTGAATCCCGCCCCAACTTTAAAAGCGGTATATACAGTGAGACCCCCACTGTAAACCAGAATTCCCTGAAAACCAGACATTTTTAAACATCAATACAGAACATGCCCTCTCTAAACCAGATACCCCTAAAAACTGGATGTTTTACTTGGTCCCATGAGTGTCCGGTTTAGAGGGGTTTCACTGTATATATATAAAGTTAAGTAATAATAATAATAATATAGTTATTCTTTAACACTGACAAAAGAGAACATGTTTTTCCCCCCATTGTATGTTTACACAATGGAAAATGCATAACAGAGGTTATTAAATGGAGTACCAAATTCCAATTATTTAATTACCTTCAACCTACATGTAGATATACATGTAGAAAAATAATCGACTTACCATAAAAGTGTCCAAAGTCCTTGTGTGCTGTTAAATTAAGAAAGGCAACATAATTTATTATATGATAGTCTAAAAGCTATAAAGGACAGCAAAACCATATGTCCAACTGTTATATTTGTTTACATTGCATGCAGTCCGGGAACATTTTGTTCTGTATCCCGTCGCAATTTGCTACGCAATGTTTAAAACATTAAATAGTAGTTGCTAATCAATTTTCAACTGACTAGAAATATCACTAATCATGATTTTGAAAACAAAATGTTTCCTGGTAGTAAAATATAAGTTAAGACTACCCCGGTAACTGTAACTTGACTAAGTAATATATATACATGTGTATTCATTTGTAATAATATTTGCTATGCATTACATTTGGCAATAAATTTTATTATGTATCATAAATTCTATTCTAAAGCCAGTATATTGACTGCAACTAAATTAATAGACCTATCCTAACATTACCAATGCTAAAAAGAATCGCCTTGCGCATGTGTACATGATGTATAAAATACCACGTGATTCTGCCTAGGTATATAACAAGTTTAAAACCCTCCACCCCCTGCCAGCTACATGAACACATCCATTTGTGGATAGCACATGTGAGGAGTGGCACAGTCCATGTATACAGGGGGTGACAGATTGTGATGGCCACACGGCTGCCTTTGCAATTTGGCTGCTTTTGGGGCCAATTGTGGTTGTTTGTTGTTGTCTCATAGTTCTTTGGAATAATAGAAAAACATTTCATCACAGAGTAAAAATTCCAGCACTTTTAAGGCCTTGAATGGGAGGTGGTTAAATTCCAGCACTTTCAAGGATTTCAAGGCCGCGTACGCACCCTGTCATGTAAACCCCATCATTGTATTTATCGTCAGTACTAAAATGGTTATAACTTTAAAAATAAAAATAACCCCTAATCATGCATATGTGGATATCCGTGAATGCATGTAACATAATCTAAGTATATGAGGGGCTTAATATTCCAAACCCCTACAATTTATTTTCATTGTTCAGTTGTTTGTTTTGTTTACCGACACCACTAGAGCATACTGATTTATTAATCATCGGCTACTGGAAGAAGAAGGAAGGAAATGGTTTATTTAATGATGCACTCAACACATTTTATTTATGGTTATATGGCATCAGACCACACAGATATTGAGGGAGGAAACCTGCTGTCACCACTTCATGGGCTATTCTTTTCAATTAACAGCAAGGGATCTTTTATATGCACCATCCCATAGACAGGATACCACATACCACAGCCTTTGATATACCAGTCGTGGCATACTGGCTGGAGTGAAAAATAACCCAATGGGCCCACCGACAGGGATTGATCCCAGACCGACCGCGCTACGTCTTTCCCCCCTTCATTGATCAGGTGCATCCCTTCCTGATAAACCTAACTATGATTTGATCTCATAGGCAATATGTTTACACAACAATCACAAGTTGGACTCTTTACTATTTTATGTCTACAAAATACAGTCCTGTTGAGAAATTCAAATTTGGCCTATTTCTTTCTATATAATCAAACTACAATTTTAATTAAGGCAATATTACACAATTCTGAATGAAGTTACTTCCCTTTCATACTTTGGGTATGCAGGACACAGAGTTTGTGCATAAAAAAGCTAGTGGCATAATCCATTTGTACCAGCAGCCTGTTGTTCAGAATTTATCTTGAACAATAGTTTCGGGAAAAAAGAAATCATAAACAAACTTTTAGTTGCCATAGTGACTTGTACATACCTGGTTTGCCATCAGCCGACGTAAATTCATTGGGAAATGTTTCCTGTAATGAAAAAATATTTTTTACTTTAAAATGGTGTTTGTATCAATTCTAAATTAAAAAAAAAAAAAAAATATTTCACTTTTATTGCAAGTTTTCAATTAATATGCTACATGAGAGTACTTGAAATATGTTCAAGTGTTTGAAAGCCTTCAATCTGATTAAAATTAGCTCTACTGGTCTATCAGTAGATCTAACAGCATTGTGTGGACTCCCATGTTCAGGTAACATTTCATCTATAAATAACAATTTAAATATCAACCAATTACACTTCTCCTTTTATAGTGTTATCTGGGAGCATACAAATTCTAAAAATATCGGGCGTGACTATTTATGCAATAGGCGAACTTGTTGGTCCATTTCAACACTGAAAAAACAGAGGGAAAAGTGCAGTAATAAACTCTGGATTGTATACTAGTATAAACAGATTTTATGGGTATACCTTCACGGGTTGTTTTTTTCGTCTTGAAACAAATTTTATATTGAAATTAGTTTCCGGCATACTTCGTAATTCACGTGAATCATTTCATAATCCTGAACGTTTTCAAATTCTTTTAAAATCACTCACATGATTTTGCAAGTAAGGGTTTGACTGGTCGAATGAAAGGTCAACTGGACATGGATCTACATGTAATAGTGGAGCTAATTTTAATTAGATTGGAAAGCCTTGGGCCCTGATTTTCGAAGCCATTTTAGAGCTTAATCATATGTCTGATGCCATATAACCATAAATAAAATGTGTTGAGTGCATCGTTAATTAAAACATTTCCTTCCTTCCTTCATAGCTTACGATGGTTTTATGATTTCATAGGCTAAGATTGCTTCGAAAATATAGGCCTTGCTAATCTGATTATTTCTCATTATTCCAATGCTTGTGACCAGACCTATTAAGGAGACGATCCTGAGAGTTCTGTCACTAGAATGTGTCCGACTAATAGAGCCTTTACAGTTATTAATAAATCATTTTCTTGTTTTGAGTATCAGTATCTGTATAAATGTCAAGTGTGTCTGGCCATCCTAATGTTTGAGGTAGCCCAAACTTGATTCTATATCTCAATAATGTTGTATATACAAAAAGTTAGATATTTGGAAATACCTCCCAAAACCGAAAGTTTTTCATGGAACCTCTCTAAACCAGATACCTATTAAAACCTGACTTTTTACTTGGTTCCGAGGGTGTCCGGTTTAGAGGAGTTTCTCTGTACATTTAAGTTTAGGCTGTTCTGGTACAAACACTAGGACAAACAGAAACACATTGAATATACAGACATTGATATTCTAAACAAGAAAATGTGTTTGATGTACAGTTTTAATAATTCAATGTACTGTATTAGTCGAAAATAACTTAACAATAGCAGAAAGCTTATGATGTCAAACACATGGGCGGGACGCAGCCCAGTGGTAAAGCACTCGCTCGATGTGCGGTTGGTCTGGGATCGATCCCCGCTGGTGGGCCCATTGGGCTATTTCTTATTCTAGCCAGTGCACCACAACTGGTGTAACAAAGGATGTGGTATGTACTACCCTGTCTGTAGGATGGTGCATATAAAAGATGCCTTGCTGCTAATCGAAAAGAGTAGCCTATGAAGTGGTGACAGCGGGTTTCCTCTCTCAATATCTGTGTGGTCCTTAACCATATGTCTGATGCCATATAACTGTAAATAAAATGTGTTGAGTGCATCGTTATATAAAACATTTCTTTCTTTAATTCTATTATTTCATTAATGTGTTCATCCATACAAATCATATTTATCTATCTAAATGGACTGTTGTTTTCGTTAACGTGGAACTGGAAGAAAAAATACATAGTAAAGAAAAAGGTGTATTTTAAGTGATTGTAATTAATATGCTTTCCATGCTATAACATACCGAGCCTATTCTGTTGATCCCACAGGTGAAGTAGCTGTTAGCAATAGCAGCACATCTTGCCTCTATTGGCCACATGGGTTCACTGGAACATAAACGTGCTGTCATTCGGTAATAAAATAAAATAGGTTTGGTTTTCATTGCACCCTACTGCTATAGAAAACATTTTGTTACTGATCTACATTATACAGTAAACCCCTCTAAACTGCGCACCCACGGCACCAAGTAAAAAGGTTGGTTTTAAGGAATATTCACTTTAGAGAGGTTCTGTTGTGTAGTTATTTAAAAAGGGATCCTAAAAAATGTCTGGTTTTTGGAGAATTCTCATTTACTGAAGGTCTGGGTTTGATCAGACTAAAATTATAGTAGATGTTTGGGTTTTTCACAATAATTATGTTTTTTGTCACTGAAAACACATTTTTTGCAAGGAAAAACCACAAACCTCAGAGCTCCAACAGTGGCAGAAGGGTTAAAAACAATCTCAGCACCATTAACGCCATACATCAACCAGTTAGGAGGATGGTGACGGCCGTAACATATATTAATTGCGATCTTACCTACAAAATACAATAAAATATATTATATAATGAAAGAATATAAGACTCCATCATATGTGGTCATGTGATGACTGTAAAAGTAATTATTTCTTTTTACCATTTTATCATAAATAAACTACATTATGATACATGTATTTGCTGTGTTTGTTTCATGCGTTTAATATAAGTTAAGACTACAAATTAACAAGATAACCTTTATAATGAATGTTTTAATGACAAAATATTTATTTATAATTGTGGTCTAATGACCTCACATCACTCTCTACCTCTCGCTTTAATATGACATCATATTAACAACAACATCATATTAAGCACAAGCACATCATATCCCATGTGGGATAGAATATTTTTACATGGCTTTCTTTCATGGGATATAGCTCTGTCCCATATACCTGAGGATGAGGGAAAGGACTATCAATCATGGAGCATTTGGTTGGGATGAGAAAAAACAGAGGGCAACTCATTTGACTCATTGCATCGTATCCAAATGCTCTACCACTAACCTACATTTTATTGTTTAATTGAATTCCTTTTTGTGATACATTTTCCAGTAGCATTAATATATTTTCCCTCAAATAGGACTGCCTGTCATGTGCTACATGTTGAGAACTGGTGGTAAGGGAAATAACCCAAAGATCCCTATGCTTTGTCAGACAAATGTTTGCACATCAGGTGAATATTCTACCACTATGATATATCCTGCTCTCAGATAGATGGATGCATGGGTAATTAACAATAAAATGACTAAAGAACATTTTTTTAAACATGACAATGAGAGTAAAAAAAACTTCCACTTTTTAGGCTTCTACATAATGCAAATTACAAAACAACAGAATTGTCAATATAAAACAAAGATAGAAGACGGCTATTACTGCAGGCCCTAATCTAGATTTGAAAAAGTAGGAGAAGTGACTATTTTTCCCTTCCCAGGAGAAAGGGGAGAAGTTTGAAAAAAATAGGTGAAGTGAACCTTTATTGTACATTTTGTAACGTTTCGCACATTCAATCAGAAAAATTCCGAATTATATACTCGGTTCTAATCTTAATATTTCTATATAAAATACTACTTTTGATAATTTAATTTAAACAAAACAATTGCATGTTTCATTAAAAACATATTATTAAGCAGTTGAGAATGTGCATTATGTTAAAATTAAAGTATTAATTAGTATTTTCTGGCATTACGGAAATGAATTTGGCAGAAGATTAACAGCGATTGACTGGTTACAGCAAACGGAGCGACATGTATCACATACAGTCTGGCACCAAAATAAAAACATGGACCGACATATGATGACAAGGTGCCAAATGAGTTATCACATTAAACAAGTCAGGGTCTTGACATCTGTTGTGATTTCGGTTTTGAAATCGGATTAGGTCCAAAATTTAACAGCGACTTTAACTTCTCACTACTGCTAATAACTCAGTGACTTGAGCAGACTTTCGGTGAAAAAGAAAGCTAATTTCGTCGGCAAGATTAGGGCCTGTTACAGTCTTGTCTGCTTTGCGAGACTAAAAATGTGATGCTAACAATACATACCAAACTGAGTTTCAAACACTGGATGTCCTGAATCACCCTCCAAATAGTAAGTAGACTGCAACAAAGATAAAATACAAACTTAGCAACTAGTATACAGAATAAGACATACATGTAATGCAAGATTGGCACGCCAAAACCAAATATTGTGATCTGAATATCAGTCAGACATCGTTACAATGACCACGTTCATCCCTGGGTCACTTTGTCATGATATCGAAATTGTTGTGATATCGAAATTTCCATTATAAAAATGTGTTTTATTTAATGACACTAGAACACATTGATTTTTTAATCATCGGCTATTGGGTGTCAATAGTAACAAGGGATATTTTATATGCACAATCCCACAGACAGGATAGCACATACCACATCATTTAATATACCAGTCGTGGTGCACTGGCTGGAATAAGATATGGCTGGAATGAGAAACAGACCAATGTGGCCAACGATGGGGATGGATCATAGACCATTATTAAATACTACATATATTATTATTAATCAAGGTGCATTTACTGTCAATCTAATCGATTGGTACCTGCTTCGTTTACAAAATGTGATAAAAGTAGTAGACTAGAATGTTCGAAGTTAATTATCCTTTAATTGAATGAGACTAAAGAGTTATTTTCAAAAGCAACAAAGGTCTACAGATTTAGCCGACATTGGCAACTCGGACATCATGTGACACTGTCAGCTCGCGACAAAATCAAGGATGACAAATGTCTGTTTCAAAAATTCAATAAATAGAATATTACATCCTATAAAAATTATACATTCACAACTTTTCACAATAACAAATATGGAAGTTTTTAAATAAAAAAAATTCTAACAAAATTTGTACATTTTCTTTGGCATTAATCTTAAAATTGTTGACATCCAAAAGGAAAGTTATTTTAATAAATATAAATATTAATTTCATGAGAAGTATAATGAAAACATGTAGAGACATTTCCAAAATGCTATGTACATGTACATGTATATTCATTATATCATTTTAAGAAACACATGAGTTTGCTGGTACCATGATGCAGCAAACTTCACACAAAGCAGTTTTAACATCCTGTTCAATGAACATAGCTTGTGTGTTCACAGAAACTTTGTCGTGTTATACCAACACCAGTGATGGAAATAAGCACCGGACAAATACATCTAGAAATCTACTTGTCCACCTATAATTTAACTTGTACAAATAAATGATTTGTTTCATTCAAGTGCAAGGACAATGTTTTTGGTTGCTCAAAATGAAACTGCACTGAACATTTTTATTTGTCCACCGGATAACCAGCAAAGTACATTTTGCTTGCCCGAGCAGATTTTCACTTGTCAGGACAAACGGACAAGTGCTTATTTCGAATGCTGAACACCATACAGTATACATTCACTGTTCATCAAATAAACATTCAGTCATAGTTGAGCAATATACAAGTCTAATCAAATATCTTGAGTCTAAATTTAGATCACGACTTAGATATCTGTTTAATTATATAGTATCTGTAAATTCAAAAGAACAGATTGCCACAAGTCATCTATAAATATTTATAATCATTACAAAATTATATCCAGATTAAAGAGATGTGAAAAACTCATATGTACATATACAGTACTTACTTCATTAAAATCACCAATCCGTGGAATGTGATTTTTCCTTTGCTTGCCTAGTACAGCTCCGGTGTTTGATATTACAACTGGAAAAGCACAAATCATTTCACTTTAAAAATCTTACATAAATAAAATAACCAAGTATCATTTCACCATCAATAATTCACTATCTTTTTCGACACAAGTTGCACATTTCACCAAAATCTGAGAAGTTGAAAATATTTGAGACTTATAGAGTTTGATAATCCGCAATTCTGAAAAAATACTGAATTTTATCTCTGCTTAGTGGATATGTTTGTTTGGTTGTTTTTTTTACTATCCCAATCAGTACCTCTTGACAGGAATATGAAAGTCTGTGGTATGTTGCTGTGCTGTCTGTGGGAAGTGCATAGGAAAACTATTTTGTTTCTATTCATTAAGAGCAGCCTTTGTGATGTTAACTGGTTCAATATCAAGACGTCATGTCACATTTACATGTTAAACACCAAACAGCTGTAATTTAAACATTGAGTAGGGCCGGAACAGAAAGTGTGTGTTAGAAAAATAAGAAAATATGCTATGTTTAGTTTTAAAGTGCCCTATCAGTCCTTACGATTTGATGCGAGCAATTGCTCCCTCTCGCGTGTCCTTGTGCAAAACTATTACCATGTGGGCGCAAAACTGCTTGCCTCATCACACACCAATATTGTTAATATATTTATTCACAATTACTGTGAATTATACACTGGAAGCAATTGCTCTCCTACATAATTTCAGGAGAGCAGTTTCTTGCTCACCGTTGATTTTCAAACCATAAGCACTACCCTATATTAAATTGCCCCAATTCTTTTTTTATTTCACCCCCACCTACCCTAAATATATTTAGGCTAAATATGCTCCTGTGAATTCCTGTCACTGTTTACATAAGTACCTGCAGTGTTGGCCAGTACATCTCCGTGATTTTCATCGCGTTCAAGGATCGGACTGATTATCACCATGTTGTATTTTTTTGCCAACTGTAAAAACAAATTTCAATCAGAATCAAATGTTTTAATTAAAAATACATTGTTCCCAGTAATAATAAAATGAATGTCAACCGATGGTTGGGCTGCTAACACCAGCTGACAATATTTCGAAATCTTAGGTAACCAAAACTTGGTTCAGGTGATTTTACTTATGTGTAATAACCAATTGTTTGGTGTGAATTTAAAGTTGCATAACCATCATGCAAACAGAACGATGGTTTCTGTGAAATATTGTGTGCTATAACATCTCAGATCGGTTTCCAGCAATCTTACTGAAATCAGATTTAACACCCGCTCTACCTTGGTCCAAGTTATCAGATTGTGGGTGGGGGATGTGGCTCAGTAGTAGAACACTCCCCTAGGGTGCAATGGCTAATAGGAGATCGCCCATTGATGGACTCAGCGGTTTTTCCCCCGTTCCCCCAAAATGCCTCACAACTGGCATGCATGTACTATATGCATCTTGTCTATATGATCATGTATTTAAAGAACCTGGTTCTTTACAATGTATTTTAATTTAATTTTAAATTTTTTATATTGATGTTGATCATTCCTTTTTGTATGGGCAGGACGTAGCCCAGTGGTAAAGCACTCGCTTGATGTACGGTCGGTTTAGGATAGTTCAAGATTAACCTCGCGTGCAAGCATAACGGTGAGGTTTATCCTGCCTAGCCATTAAGCCATTAGCATTTCTGAACAGTTCCATGGAATTTTGCTCGGAACGAATTGCGCTCAAAATAACGACTACCATCACATTTTCACACACTAATCGTGTATTGTGATCTATTTTGAGCTCATGGAGACCAAGAAATACTTACTTTGAAACGATCTTCACTTTGAATTAAAGGGAAAAAAGTCTAACTGTGGGTTTTTCTTACCGAGCGGATTCTAGCAGCCAATTATGCTGGCAGACAATTTCAGCAGACACGCATGGTACGTTTTAAACACCAGATTCATACGCCTTTTGGTTGTTATCTGTATTTCCCCCACTTTTAAACACACTGTTATGAGTAGTCCATGAAGTGGTGACAGCGCGTTTCCTCCCTCAATATCTGTGTGGTCGTTAACCATATGTCTGACGCCATATAACCGTAAATAAAATGTGTTTAGTGCGTCATTAAATAAAACATTTCCTTTTTTGTACTTATGTTTGTTTGACACCCAATTGGTGATGTATTTTTTGTGCTGGGATGTTGTTAAACATTCATTCCATAAAAGAGGGGTAGCTTATGTGGTGGCAATGGATTGATTCTCGCTCTATCTCGGTCTCCCTTTCTCTCTCTCCGTTAGAGATCACAAAACCGTAGCTTAGAATGTGCTTAATTGTCATTAAACAAATATTTCATTCCTGCTGATAACTCTGATACGAGTCAATGTCATTTCGCGACCAAATGATTTTTAGTCACAAATTATGATTCCTCTTATTTACCCACACTGGCATAATTATGCCCATTTTGATCGGTCAAATGAAATTCATCTTGACACAATAACATATTGGTTGGATTTACTGACCAAGACCTGACACCTGAGTGGTCAGCAAGATCTAATTCGAAATGGACTAGTCCGGTCAGGTGTAACAGCAAATCAAAGAATGACTCACCTCCTGCATGACATTGGTTGTGTGACCATTTTCTGCTGATTCAGCAAATTCACACCATGGAAACTTTTCTCTTGTGCAGAATGCAAATGGCATAGCTGAAGAACAAAAATAGTTTAGTTATCACAACTAGTTTATAATAGACTTCACATTCAAGGAAATAAAATTAATTTATGTTTATGAAAGACATACATGTACACATCTTATGATGTTAAAATTTACTTCTCTAAGACACACTTTTGGTAGGCTCTTTTCATGAAATTATCATCAAATAGATGATCATAAAAGTTTGCTGGTTTTGCTTAATGACACCACTAGAGCACATTGATTTATTTTTCATTGACTAAATATTGTATGTCAAACATTTGAGAATTTTTACTTTTTGTCTTAGAGGAAGAGTTGTCTATACGGCAGCAGGTTCTCTCTCTCTCTTGCTACATTTTTCCATTAGCAACAAGGGATCTTTTTCCACATACTACAACTTTTGAGAAAAACAAACAAAGAATATGTCCACCGATGTAGAGTTTTGAAGACACCATACATCCACCCTTCTGCCTTACAATGTAGCAGTTTCATGCCTTGAAAAATGTGTTTTAAAGCTTTGAAAGTCCTGGAAAAAGCCTTGAATTTTATCCTGACAAAGGTGTATGGACCCTTGCATGAGAACTGCTGGACATGCTGTGCATTGCCAATCAAACGGTGTGTGGGTGGGTCATTTTTGGCATGCTTCCATCAGAGAACTTCTCAAGAACGCCTGTCATAGGCACAACCTCTGACTACGCCAGAGAGTTCTGTCTATGACAGGGAGGGGTTCAAATGGTAAACTAAACAGCACAATTATAGACTATGGGACAGGTCAGTCTTTAAAATGCTGCAATCCAATCAGTTTATAGAACTAAGAGACAACTAGATGTACTTTTAGGTAATATATTTTTGTTTAAAAGCCTAAACCCAGGGCTTCTAGATTATGGTAACCCCACTCCCATGGCTAGTGATATTCAATGTTGGGCTAGTAAATAACTACTATCTTCATGCCTGATGGCTAGTGAAAAAAAAGTTGTCAGATGCTGCATTTAAGTCTATTTTGTAAATATGAATATCCCTCCTCCAATCGAAGGCTTTTTAATCTCTATCTCCTTCTTTAGATGACATATCCGATTATTGCTATTAGTAAAATGGTATTTACTTAAAAGTAGGGCTAGTGAATTTTTTATCATGGTTAGTAAAATTTATAAATCATTAATCCCATGGCTAATGGATTTTTATAACAATTCTAGAAGCCCTGTTATCTATTTTAAGAAATTTTCTCCAAAAACTATTTTAAGGAGACTGGTTGTCATTTTTCTGTTAGTTGCAAGCTTCCGGACTTCACGGAAATGATAATTTCCAATACCAAATAGTAGAGTGTCCGAAACATCATGGACTGAAAATCTATTTCCCATTATCAGGTAACATAATCCACTATTACCATGATTATCAAACCAATGTGTTCTGAAATTTAAAAAGTGTTTGCCATAAAATTTAAAATCCTGAGGCCTGAGTTGTGTTTTGAACATACTGTGCACTATAAACTCACTCCAGGCCTCCTGCATACACAGGATGTTAACACCACACATGGCTGCCACATCGGCAATCTGGGTAATCCGCTCAATCAGCGCATCCCTCTGAAATAGAGAATCATATACTAAGTATATATCACAACTATTGCACTGTATAGATATATATGTTTTGTTTAACGATAATGCAGCAAGTGCAGTTATTTCAATACTTGGTATAAAAAGACGACAAGAAATATTTGTTTAACAACAAGTTAGCCCATTTTGATGAGAGAGAGAGAGAGAGAGAGAGAGAGAGAGAGAGAGAGAGAGAGAGAGAGAGAGAGAGAGAGAGAGAGAGAGAGAGAGAGAGAGAGAGAGAGAGAGAGAGAGAGAGAGAGAGAGAGAGAGAGAGAGAGAGGGAGAGAGAGATACTGCCATACATAGACTACTCTTACTGATAGAACAGCAAGGAATCCTTTATATGCATTTTCCCATATACAGAAGTTTTATACTATGATCTTTGTTGTACCAGCGGTGAGGCACTGATTGGGACTAGAAAACAAAATCCACTAAGGAAGATTGATCCTATGACCCATCGCACCTCAGGTGAGCTTGGAGTGATTGACCCATTTACATGTACTGAAATTTTATCATTTACATGTACTGAAATTTGATCAACTCTTTAACATGTTTAGTAATAGCATATTTAAATTAATACAACCTAGGTATAAATGAATATAGCCTACATGTAGTAAACTTTTTGTTTTGTTTAATGACACCACTAGATCACACTGATTTATGAATCATCGGCTACATTTTCCCCATTAGTAGCAAGCGATCTTTTATATGCACCATCCCACACCCTTTGATGTACCAGTCGTCGTGCACTGACTTGAATGAGAAATAGCCCAATGGTCCCACCGACTGGGATCGACCATACATGTAGTAAGTGCATTCTGTGATTTTTCCTCTCATTAAATTCAGCAGAAAAGAAAATTGACTAATTGTAAAACAATTCAATAAAGAAAAACCTGTTTGACAATAGGTGCATCAGTTGGAAGGACGATCTTGTTCTGTATGGCACCAACACGGATGACCCTGGCCGGGCGAGTAGTCTCAGGAAGTGCATCAAAACCATACCCTTGGAGTTCAAAGTCTCTTTCCTCTGACAAGGCTATTGCACTTTTAGGAAGCTCCAATTTTCTGAAACAGGTTAATGAACAAAATATACTGAATAATAGTTGTCACATACTTATCAAAAATTCATAATGGACTAAACTGATTTTTATTAATAAACGAAACACCCACTTTAGACATAAATTAACTTGTTACACAGTAGGACAAAAATTAAAAAGAGAGAGAGAGAGAGAGAGAGAGAGAGAGAGAGAGAGAGAGAGAGAGAGAGAGAGAGAGAGAGAGACAGAGAAAGAGATAGACAGAAGAGAGAGAGAGAGAGAGAGAGAGAGAGAGAGAGAGAGAGAGAGAGAGAGAGAGATATAGTTAGCTAGCTGTCATCTTCGCAAAATATAATTTAACAAAAAGCGCTTTTACACAGCCTACACTTACAGTGTTTCTACCAGAAAGAAACTTTGGCATGAGTTCAACCCATACCCACCTTTCAGTGGTTAAGGTTAGTTTTAGGGTTACTCTTTAGAGCCTTGATATAGAGGGGTACGGGCAAACTCTTTTCGAAAACTTTTAGTATGGTGATATGGAATTGAATGTAACCGAAGTCAACAAAGGGTATGTCCTCCCCTAGAATGAAAATGGGTTAATTTTTGGGTTAGGGTTAAGAAAATCATACAGTAATGATAAAGAGTAATTAATTTTGTAAGAAAATTAACTTTAAATAAAAAATAAAATGTGCAAAAACGTTTGGGTATGGTGCCATACCCGTTTTACCCTCTGGCAGAAGCCCTGACTTATGCACTTATATAGTTATGCACCCCTAAAACACTATAAATTAAAGGATATATTTTTATAATTTTTAGATGGATGATAGCAAGACGTGGGAAAATATACTTAACAATGACTAATCCCACTGCACCGTAACCAGAGGCATTGTTGGTGTTGGGGGGGGGGGGGGGGGGGGGGGGGGGGGGGGGGGAGAAGCTTGAATGCTGGTTAATGTTTTATCTTGCGTATAGATCTATATCGGATTTATTAGAAATTGTTAACATCATCGGCAATGGAAATTGATTTGGTCAAAGGGAACCGTGACATTTGCCTGGTGAAATTCGTTATGCATGCTTATAACAGTTTTCATAAGTTATGTATAATTACACGAATTAAGCATACCTAAGCTCTTTACCATACATCAATCTTTTAGCCTCTGCCAATTCTGCAGGAGGCAGATATTTATCAAGAAGACATTCAATGTTTTCCACTTGTGCTGCCATATTTATTCGTGTCAGTTTATGCAGACACACTTTTTAGTTTATCAATTGGCTTATGCTTCGTAACATTACAATCGGAATACATCGGAACACCAGAAAATAAGAAAATTCAAAGAATCATTTTTCCGAAGGAATACGATATTTACCGAGTTAAAATAACTTCACCACTCGAACGCCTCGGCCGATCTGACGAATGTTACCGAAATAAAATCGCCTCAGCCAATCGAAAAATCAAACTTATGTCTTGATTTGAAGATGGCTTCAAAATGTTAAACTGTTCTAAAGTTTCTGAAGGTGAAACGTCAAATGTTGAAAGAATGTTGTTCTTTAACTTATTTTAGTAGAATGGAATAACTAGTTCTAATTCAAGAATTAACTTTTAAAGATAGAGGATATATCTACATGAATTCAGTTCCAGTATATCCCTTTTAATAAGTTTTCTAAATCAATTAAATCAATATAATTTGACATTATATAGCATAATACATATATAATAATCGACCACGGATCCAAGTAGTTCATCAAGATAAATGTCTCCGGCACGATATTTATTATTGTGATGTTTATTGTTGTGCCGTAATGTTAAAAAATGGACCGTAGATGTTTACCTTGGTGAACTAGGATCCAAGGCAAGGGTTTTAGGGAGTGTACCGTCTCCCCCACCCCATTTTAAAATGCCTGGGAAATCCACTGTTTAGTGTTTAACAGATAAATACATGTATAATTTAAAAATAGTCAAATTAGTGGTCACTGTGGGGTTATTTAATATCTTGGTTAGCTGGATGTTTTTACAGAAGTTTATTATGTAATGCCAGTTACTGTAATTTTGACTTTGTTGGGGGCTCTTTTTCTACATTGCATCTACACTGAGTAGGTTACTATAGCTGCCCTTTTTAAACCTTGCAACCTTCCCTAAAAAAATCATGGATCCACCACTGATCATATACATATGGTCCTGGCCAGTTCAAGAATACAGTGACTGATATTACCAACATTTTAATACACTTAAAGTACAGTTGAGGTCAACTGCAGATGTTTAAACATTGAAGATAAAAATGTCTATTCACAATAGCTCATATTGAAATAATATGTACGCTGATTGAACCAACAGGTTTTGTTATTAAAATAGGGCATTTTTGGATGGTTAATCTCATTAGATGGAAAAGTTACTTGAAATTTAGTACTTAATTAAAATATAAACAAATATCCACCATTTTGGACCCACAGAAAATGCACCAACAGGGAGATGTGTTACATTCCATCAAAGTTATCTCATAATTCTAAACATCTAAATTTTGTGTTGTAGTCAATCAGCAATGGATTAACATTTATATCACAAAACTAGACACTTGTCACAATGACAACACCACTATTTTTCAATAACAAGAGGTGGGCTCCTTAATTTCGGACTTTGCCACTGAATTAAAAAAAAAAAAAATGAGTTCTGTGTTTTGTATAAAGTTATTTCAATGTACTACAACCTTTGACCAGTTGTGGTGCACTGGTTGAAACGAGAAAAAACATTCAGTTGAATGGATCCACCGAGGGTTCGATCCTGTGATATAAGCACCTCAAGCGAGCACTCAAACAACAGAGCTAAATCAAATCCCCGGGAGCACATTTATTCATTGGATGTTAAGCATTGATAATTTTGACATATAGTCTTAGAGAAGAAAATCCTAACCTTCAAATCAATATACCAGTTGTGGGGCACTGTTTGGGATAGGAATAAAACAAACAAAGCATCTTCAGCGAACGAACCGCCGATAATTGGATATAACCCCATATAATTTAGGAAGGATGGGGCAAATGAAACAAATTTACAGGAAATGTTCTTCCAAAGTACACTGACGAAAACACCCACTGCATAGATTTAGTCAACCAAGAATTAACTAGGTCTAAATCAAGGATATTGCAGATAGACTAAGATAATTTTTAGTTGACGATTTATCTACATGTATGTCTAGGCCCATAAGCTAATGTTGAGGGAACCAAAGGTAACTTTATTCTATGGTACATTTTAAACTATATTCTGACACTTGGCCTAGAATGTGAGAGAAAACCAGCTACCACCATTCTGCCAAACAGCAGCAAGGAATCTTTTATATTTTCTATAGATGGAGAAAACACATAGTACAGCTTTTGGAGTAGCCTACCAGTCATAGGGAAATGGCTGTGACTGGTGGAAAAACCTGTTGCATGGTTCAACTGAGAGTGATCAATCGTATAGTCCATCCGTGCCCCCAGCCCTGAAATTTCTATTGCCACAGTCTCAATTATCTGCACTGATTAACAGCTGTTAATCCATTTGATTAAGGGGAGGAATTTAACTCTGTGGATAGAGCATTTCGCTGAAGTGCTTTTGTTGCAGGATTAAACCTCAACAGACCCATTAGGTTTTTTCTGTCCCAACCAAAGCCTCACAACTGGTATATCAAAGGCCATGGTATGTGCTGTCCTATATGTTGGAAAGTGCATATATATATATATATATATATATATATATAAACACCCCTAGCTGCTAATGGGAAAATGTAGCATGTTTCCCCTAAAGACTATTTGTCAAAATTAGCATATATCAAGATTAATCAGATCCACATTAAAACAAATGAGTGATGAGAAACAATACACATGTACATGTATTTGTTTTCTTATGTCTTATAAGATTGTTTCATATGGTTAGTACACTACATGTATATACATGTATGATATACACATAATTCTGTATTTGCAGGCCAACCTGTGACCTCAGTGGGTGATAAGCTAATTCATGAAGCAGAGAATATTTTCAAGGAAAAGGGGCACTGTAAGTTGCTAGAGTGTACATGTAGGTGTAGTAAATTAAATTAAGATATTTTTATAATGCTCATTAAAATAAATAAATCCATTTAAGTACATGCAAAATTATTAATATTAGTATTCCTTGTGTTTCAGTGACAGATGAAATCCTATCTGCGTAAGTATGTACTGACAAGACTGACTGTATTTGTCTAATTTGCAATTATTGCATCTAAAAATTGCCTTGTATGTTTGTCACACTTACTGGCTAGTCTTGACATAAATTCAAAAAGTTTCTGAATATTCTTCAAAATTGAGTTCAGTTCATCTACATGTAGATGACTCTTGGGTAGTATTCTGTCTTATTAGTCCCTTACCTGTCCAACCGAAGGGAAGTACCATAGATTTCATGTCTGTCCTTCTGTCCATCTGTCTGTCTATCTTTCTCATATATAGTTTTCTGCACTTTTGTTAGCAATGCCTCAAGATGTTGAGCTGAAACTTTTTGTAACAGTTTATCATGTAAAGTTATATGGATCAAATTTGACTTTCATGGAGATTTAATCCGTGTTTGACCGAGTTATGGCCCATGAACGTGGAAGATTTGTGGATCTTGGTAGGGAATATGTATTGCTAATTAATAGTGCTGTCTGAATGGTTGTTTTTAAATTATCTAAACTTGTCAATATTCTGGTAATACATAAATTGTGGCAGCCAGGTGCTATGTTTATATACCAATTTCAAAAATATTACAATGGAGACATGAATTTCAAAGTTGATAAATATTTTGCACTTTTTCTCTCCGATTATCACTGATAATCAGACTGAATTGGTTTGTTTTCAAATCTATGCAAAACTAGCTGATTATTGTTTTATGCTAGATTAAATCATTGATTGAGTTATTCATTCAGATGATAGCCATCCTTCTATTCATTCCTCGCACCCATTTATTCATCCATCCCTCCATACAATGTTTTTGTTTTTTTAGTCTTCGGTTTGTATATCAGACTCCGCTATTACCAGCACTGGATTTGACTGACAACAAGGCTGTAACCATGGTTATCTCACCCAGTGGTCGCAAGTTATATCAGGTTGTTTTTCATTTTGTTTCGGTTTGTTCATTTTGCTTGTTACCTTGTTTTTTTTTACTCAAGTACATCCAGTCCATATATGCAACAATTTAATAAATATAATGTAACATTAATTTGCAGACAAAGAAATAAGAGGATAGTTATAGACCACACCTCAGTGTATGGACCCAATGGTTTTTGTTTGTTTGTCGTTCTAGATTTTATCACAGTGTTTCATGACTGGTACATGTATATCAAAGGCCATGGCATGTGTTGTCCTGTCTGTGGGAAAGAACTAGTCTTATAAAAGATCATTTGCTGCCATTTAGGCCAATCTGATTAAAATTAGCTCTACTGGGTCTACCCTGGTAGATCTAACAGCATTGTGTGGACTCCCATGTTCAGGTGACATTTCATCTATAAATAACAATTCAAATATCGACCAATTACACTTCGCTGTTTATAGCGTTATTCGGGAGCATACAAATTCTAAAAATATCGGGCAAGACTATTTATGTAATAGGCGAACTTGTTGGTCTATTTCAACATTAAAAAAACAGGGGGGAAAGTGCAGTAATAAACTCGGGATTGTATACTAGTATAGGTAGTACTATACCAAATAACTTCCGGCTGGGTCAAAGCTCGAGGTGCACCCAACTTTTGATAGAGAAGTGAACACCACAAGTCCTGTGATTGGTTATAAATGTGAGTGTGTTGGTTGTAAAAAATAATAGTTTCATCTGGGTAAAATAAATGTGCAATTTTATTTCATCTAGTACCAATGTGTCAAGTAGCCTTGTGCTTGAAACATGTATGGGGTACCTGTAAAAAAAAGTACTCGAATTTTGTGCGAAACTAGGGTAGTCATAGACGCTACCCGTTATCTCAGAAACGAGCAGCTTGACCCCCATTTTTTTCTGATTCACTTTAAGTGTAAGGGGTGGTAGTATTTATATCCGTGGCGTTTATGTCGGTTGATACGTTGCAGGTAGGAGTTTTAGCCGCATATGTTACTATTGTCGTCTATGGGATTTGATTTGGTAGTATACGCCCTATAAACAGATTTTATGGCTATACTATCACGGGTGTTTTTTCGTCTTGAAACAAATTTTATATAAAATGTTATATTGAAATTAGTTTCCGGCATACTTCGTAATTCACCCGAATTATTTTATATACCCTCAGCATAATCCTGAATGTTTTCAAATTATTTTTAAATCAGTGGCATGATTTTGCAAGTAAGGTTTTGATTGGTTGAATGAAAGGTCAACTGGACATGAGCTCCAACGGGCTGCTGTTAGATCCACATGTAATAGTGGAGCTAATTTTAATTAGATTGCCAGTTAAACCTAGTAGTAGTCAACATATATGTAGAGGAAGCAGGTTTCCAGTCTTATTCTCTAGACCAAGTATGTGTCACAATAATGACCTGGGCCTTCCCTAAAAAACCATGTCACAATATATTGAATAATCTACAATAAATTCACAGTTAAACAGTGTCGGGGTGTCATTAATCAAACATTCCTTTCTTTTCTACGACCAGGTAATGGGCAGTTCTGGTAAACCATATACCTGTTTTCTCAACTCCAGATACTGCTCCTGTCCTGCATACAGATATTCTGGTATGTGTATCAGAGTTTTTTAATTGTCTCATCTTTACCCAGTAAAATTGTGAGATATAGATACCGGTAGTACATTTCTGCTGGTTTTAACTCAACATTAAAATTGTGCGTTTAGCTCCATTTCTCACACAATTTAAGTACTACATTTAGATATAATGAAACTTGGTTTATAGTAACTAAATATTCATCACAATGCGTATGAAACAAATTATTTTAATTAATATTTGAATTGAATTTAAAAAAATTTTTAAACATGCATTGAGATGAACATCTTATAGATGCAATTATCAGTGATCCTGAGTAAGTTTATGTTAAGCTAGGTAAGACATTTAAATCCATGGAATTCTTGTTGCTCATGTTGATGTTGATATCCTTTAGCACTTGAATCACAGTGAAACTCGTAGATGAAAGTTGACTTTGAAATTTTAATACTGGTGGTCAGGTACTGAGATTGAATTGGGGTTAGGGTGGTTGCACAAAGGTCTGAAATGGCAGACCCCATTGAGAATGTATGCAAAGCATCAGCAAAAACCATACCATATGCTTTGAATGAAGAATATGGAAATTTTGGACAAACAGCGAAAAACCAATAAGAAATTATAATGAATTTTTGGATAAATCCAAAAATCTTTCATCTCTGAATGACTTCCTATATTTTTGAAATTATCGAAATATAGCACAATCATTCACATACATGACTGAGTGTACATTTTACTGCAGGACAAATCACTTTGTTTGTTTTTTTTGTTTTATATTTCAGTCCTGCTGAAAGAAGATCACATTTTGGTAAATAATGGATCACCTACGTGTATACATATTATATACCTGGTACTGAAATTCTAAGCTGGAAAAAAAATCAGACTGCATTTCACCATTTCAGTCCTAATAGATATCTGGAAATATATTTGTTTAATAATTCATTTCCACTGTTTCCAATCGGTATGTTTTATACAATTTACTGACTTAAAATGGGTAATTATTATCTTAAAAGATATATTTCCAGAACAATAATTTTATGTTTTTGTATTAAAATATTTTATTTTGAGAACTTAAAATAGATGTTTTCCTCCTTCAGATCTGTTGATTCTTGTGTTTTCAGTGTAAGCATGTGCTGGCGTTACGACTATCAGATGCAATGGGACTAACCAGGACCACTAATATCAGTGATAAGGAGCTGACCAACATGATAGTTCAGATGGACTGAATTGACACAGATAGCTTACAGGATATCATCAGCTCAGTTCTGCTTGCATATGTTATGAAATGACATTGATCTACATACACTTACATGTAGGTCATGTGCAGTTAGTCTGTCTATACAAGTAAAATACATCAAGTGAACTAATGGTGATAAACCAGTAAGAAATCTCAATACTTTTGTTAAATGTTGATAATTGATACACAGTGGACATGTCATTGATCTCAAGGCCGATAGGTACGGGTTTATATCCCATTCAAAACAGTGGGATGCTGTTAAGGAACGAGTAAATATACCACTAGGCTAAATGGAGAGGAGTATGTAGTTGTACCAAATGCTTGAGTGCAGTAATAGATCTTTACCCTGAATGTAAGTGGGATGTTGTTAAGGAAAGTACTAGTTCAACCGAGAGTGAATACACCACTACGTTCAATTGGAGAGGAGTATTTAGTTTTACCAAATGTGTGGGTGCAGTAATGGATCTTTACGCTGAATTTATTACCACAGGGGAAGATTGCTAACTGGCAGCATAGCAGACCTCACCATTTAAGGGGAGCTATCTAGTATCACTGTGGTTTCCAGTTTCCTTCAGAGCGATTCAAGGATAAAATTAATTTGTAGTTGCACTTTACATTTTTTTTTTTTTTTTTAAATAGTACTAACAAGGATTAAATATTAATGCTCAGTCTTATCTTAAATAGATTCCCATAATCTAAGTTATGGGAGCAATTAATAACTTCCCTCAATTTTTTTTATGGCGAGGTTTGTGGCAGGCATTGCAGGTTCCACATATCCTGGTTTGTAATGAGTAACCTTGCCAACTTTAGTCACTGGATTTAAAGCTGGCAGATACTAGGTTCACGTCTCACTGGACTCCACTGAGAGAGTTTGAATGGCTCAATGGGAAGGTCGAAGGCCACTATATCAAGTTATCTCTCACAAACAATTAACCCATCGTCATGGACAACCAGTAAAGTATGTGTTGTGTACAGTATTGTAAATCGGATGGTCGGGGTGACAAATCAAGTTAAAATAACTTCACCATTGTCATCTGATCACTATTATTGTAGATCAATGTTGGTTATGTGCTAATAAATATTTTTCAGATTTGTATGTGGAAGGTCTTTGTGTACATAGTGGTTATTGGTAGAACTGGTGATTACAACAAAGTACATGTTCATGTTTTGAGTAGCAATATTGTGTGTAATGTGCGAGAGGATAATCCGAGATGGTATGATAAAAAATATCACAGCGGCCAGTGTCATAATAAAGTAATGAACCGTTCTCCTCCATCTCCATGTTTGTGTTCTATATGTAAGACTATTCCAACTTCACTGAATGAATGTTGAGCAACTTTTTGGCATAGACAAAGAATTGTCTAGATTATACCCTGAAAACAATTACTACCCATGTCCTTCAGATGCTCTTACGAAATGACTTTGTGGTGGGACACCAATGCTAAATTCTAAGTGTACATTTAAGTTGGTGTTTTGTTTAGCGACACCACTAAAGCATATGGTTTATAATCATCAGCTATACTAGTCTGTTGAAAAACACATTTTTCTATTAGCAGCAAGGGATCTTTTATATGCACTTGCCCAGACAGGACAGCAAGTACAATGGCCTTCGACAGTCATAGGATACAGATAGGAATGGGAAAAAATACAATCGGAGAATGAGTCCACCAAAGGGCTTAATCCTACGACCAAACAACCTCAGCAGTGCTCCATTATCGACAGCTACATGTAAACCCTGCTCCTCACATATGTTACATATACTGTGAACAGAAAGATGAAAAACATTTCTGAACTTACTTAAAATTGTTCAGCCAGTGCACGACTGGTATATCGAAGGCCATGGTATGTGCTCTCCTGTCTGTAGTATAGTGCATATAAAAGATCCCTTGCTATCAATGGAAATATGTAGCAGGTTTCCTCTCTAAGACTCAAAATTACCAAATGTTTGACATCCAATAGCCGATCATAAATAAATCAATATGATCTAATGATGTTAAACAAAACAAACCAACAAACCTTTTTGTCTTATTACCCAAGTCCATGTGGAAATACGTTTCTGAATAAATTGATACATAACATAAAGAAATTACAAATTTAATACAATATTTAGTTGTTTGGTGATAAAAATGACAATGCAGCTTTAAGAACTTCTTAAACAAACAAAAACACAGAAACATTTTGTACTATTTTACTTGAGAATATAAACCATATTTACAATCAATTCCTGTTAGTTTTGCAAACTGACGTACAGATGTAAAGGTAGTATGACCAACATGCATTAAAAATAGTGACCCCAGATTTCCAGAATGCCATGATTAATGTTGTGCATGCTGTAACACCAGACCTCAGTCCGTCCTTGTACAGAGAAATATAGATAAATAGAGAATAAATAGTACAACATACAGTACATAATATAAATTATGGTTAAATTGCCTGTTTTCTGAAAACAGAAACGAAAGATATTTATCTTCTTACTGCAACTTGGGCCAAGGACATCATAAAAAAATAATACAAAGGAAATCATTGTACTATACATGTATTCAAATGGAATACATGACGTTCCATTTAATTTCCTGAAACTTAAATCCTCCCCCCAACCCAGCCCATAGTAAAAACAAATCCTATTATTTCATCAGTTTTGGGTTTTGTCACTGGATGGATTCACAAAATTTAACGACCAACACTATAATAACCCTTTTTTAACAAACCAACTATCTCATTAGTCTGACTATTATGCCAGGAAATTAAACGGTAAACCAACCCACAGCTATATATACAATGGAACCTGTATAAACCAGATTCTTGTTAAAACTGCCCATTTTTCCCATCAATTAATCTACTTTCACTGAACCATTAAAAATTACTAGTGATGAAAACTGGTTGCAATTTGATCACTGATTATAATCAGTTTGCAGTAACCGACCAACGTTTGATTGTACAATTAGTTAGGATTATATGAACTTGGGAAAGATTTTAATTATTAGAACCATGCATCTAGTCTTGTTCAAACCAGGCTCGACTTTTATATTTTACATTTACTACCTACCAGTACTTGATATGTTTCCTTTATTGCTGCTCCACCTCATAAACTGTATGCCAAGTACAGTTAACATTTTTTGTAACAATTGATTAAAGATCTTTTTACAATCAATCGCCATGCCATGAGAGACCAAGCAATCAATTTTCAATTATAATTAATCTTTGGCAGGTTCCACTGTATATATATATATAAAATGCAAACCTTTAATAGTACTCTTGTATTAACACTACAATGTTTTTTTTTTATATATAGGAACTACTCTTTACAACTTGTACAAATTCAGTCTCTATGCAACGTTCTATAACAACAAGGAAGTAAACACTACAACTAAAAAGAAATATCTACTGCTTGATAGCACTACTTGAAACTCCTACAATGTCAATAATAATCACCTCGAGTTCATAATCTATCTGTTTTTGGGAATGGGTTTTAAATAATAAATTGTAAAACCCAACACTACATGTATCCGCACTTGCGATAAATTGTACATCATTACATATATTGCACCCTTAACAATTTTCTCACATTTTAAATACATGTATAATTCTGTCATTGCAGGCATCAGTTCTGT
Source organism: Gigantopelta aegis (assembly GCF_016097555.1). NCBI lineage: Eukaryota > Metazoa > Mollusca > Gastropoda > Neomphalida > Peltospiridae > Gigantopelta > Gigantopelta aegis. The sequence continues at coordinate 31,231,549 of NC_054701.1, read as the reverse complement.
TACATTTATTACACACATATCCAGAACAGAATGAAGTAGTAGAAACCTCAGTGAGATATCAACTTTTACTAGTTACCAGAGCAGTCAGACTTGAGTAATATGATGACACTATATTATAAAGATTAAAACTCCCGTGTGTTAATTGCATACAAATGTTAATCTAAAAATTAATTTAAAATAGCTTTCTTACATTAAAAGTAAAAACCAAGTAAATAAAACAGCTGTGGGCAGTACTACAAACGACTTGTGATATTTGGCTATTAGTATCATCTGTGTTACGTAAAGATAGGATAAAACATGCTGCCACTCAAGAGGTGATCTCAATGTGATCAATTATGAAGATTCCATGATGAACTGACATGTTTAGATTTGTCCAAATTCTCAATGCACCAACTGTGTAGACACAAACAGGTTTAAAAATATTCCTTATATTATTGCACAATAGTGTGTGATACGTACTATGAAAATATAAAATGAACGTAAAAATATCTGATATAGCAGACTATTCACGAACATTAAGTGTTCATGCAAATCCATTTTGAATGAAGTGCTTTTCATGGCAACTTAATGGAATCAGCTAGCTTTGCTTTAAATACCAGTAAGTAACATACAACAGTCTGCTCAAAATCCTGCAATTTGATGGATAATGTGGCATACCTATAGGACTTTACAAATGGCTTTCATAATTCAATTTTAACAAAACACAGATCTGCTTCAATTCATATGTAATACAGGCACATGAAATGTTACAGGACTACTGGTTAAGATGAAAATGGTCTATTCTTATTATGGAGATGAAAATTTCATTAGACATATAAACAAAACAAATCGGAAAAACTTTGCAGGGTCATGGAAAAAAAAAGTGGGTTACTTTAAGCCTTTCATCAAATGTTAAAGAACAAGGACATGAACAGGTATCAATAAAATCCATTTAAATTATGCATTATTATGAAATAAAATTGTTCAATGGCTCATAAAAAACATTTTAAAGCCACATACATGTACACATGTAGGCTACATTTTGGTCGTCAATACACTTACATCTTAATACGGGCTTACGGAAAAGCAACTGTATCAAGTATGACACTGCAAGCAGCATAATATTTAAACAGTAAACTGTTCAATTAGCCAACAATGTCGTCAGTGCTTCTGCCAGAAAGAAATTTTTGGGTTTGGCGCTATGGAATTGAATGCAACTACTCAACGGGGGTATGGGGGGCCTCTCCCAGAATAAAAATGGGTTATGTTTAGGGTTAAGGTTAAAAAAATCATACAATAATGATAATTTTGTAAAAAAAACAAAAAACATCTGCCAAAAACTTTGTGTATGGCCCCATACCCGTTTCACCCTCTGGCAGAAACCCTGGTTGTATTTGTAAGAATTACAGCAAGTGCCTTAAAAAGGCGAGCTCTACACTCTCACTCCTCCCACCCAAAATAAAATATATATGTATACTGTACGTTGTATTCAACTTTCGCCTGTTTTTTTCATCATACATGCAAATTCATACAATCTTTTTGTTCAAAATGGTGAAATGAACAGATTAAAATTCTAAAAAATATACAGACTTGCACTACTATTCGATTTCTCTTAGCAGATGTAAATACACTAACATGGAAATGATCAAATGACACACTCAAAGCCTTAGTCACAGCGGTATTTCATATTAGGGTGTACAAATTATTACAAGGTTTTGTTAAAAATCTAAAAATAAGTTAAATTTTTATCCATATTTAACAACGATGTCAACAAAATATACAGGTATATTTTAAAATAGATTTTTATGTTCCGACAGCAATAACTTGGAATATTTGTTAAAAATCCTCCTAGACTGTCTATCATCATCCATCACATTTGCGTAATCTCTTCGATACAGGTCCATTGAGGACATCATCAGCCGACTTGCGTTTTAAACGGGTCAGTCTGGAGTTGTTCCTCCTGCGGACGAACACACTGTTCTCCAGGGACATGGCCCTCCTAGCGGCACCTTTCACCCGGTGGAGTGTCTTGCATGTTTTCTTGGCATACCCAGACGACATGTCCGAGCGTAAGTGGTGGCCATTAGTCTTGTACAAGCTGGAATTGTTTGTATCTTTGCCTCCCTGCGACATCACAACCGAATCCTTCTTGCAGTGGACGTTCTTGTTCTTTTTGTGAAAAACACCACACTTTAGGTTGAGCACCTTTTCCAGCGAAAGAAATGGTTTTGTCGACTTGAAAATGTGTCCAAAATTATCGCTGATGCCCTTCCGAGCAGACTGATTTTTCTTGTTGTTGACATGTGCGTTGTCTCTCGTTGTTTGTAAAATTCCTGAGCATAGGTTGTTCTGTGACTTTTGATTCGAGGTAGAATTCCCATCCTTTGTCGAAAAGCCATTCTCTTCAGACTTTACATCTAACTTTAAAGCATTGAACTTTGAAAAACCGACCACGTCTTGCAGACTTGCAGTGCTGGAAGTAAAAGAAGAGGAAGATACCAAAGGCGATAACCCTTGAGACGGAGCACTCCCAGCTTGTACGCTGTTATCGAGCTGCGACCGAGTGAGTGCTTTACTATGTTCACTTGGAATATCCTTCACATTACTACTCTGGACATCAGTCAACTTGGATGGGGCATCGACTGCAGTAGACTGTTTTAGTTTATCACAATCAGTTTGCATGGTAGAAATCACAGGGATGGCAGGTTTGTCACCGTTAGTGTCAATTTTCAAGCCAGAACTACAACCCACAGGCAAACTTGTACTACTCATCAAAATGGATGCACCGATCTGTTTTTTCATGCAGGCTTCCTCACGTTTCTTCTTCAGCAGTGTCAGCTTGCTGGGACCGAGGGGATCAATGTAGACTACAATAGCACTAGTGTTATCAGCCTTCATGAGCCGGGACTGCCACTTGTTGAGAGCGCGAGTCACTAGGCGTTCAGCAGGGTTGATCCAATAGCTCAGAGAAGCAGACTGGAGAGAAGACAAAGAAACTATAAGAATGCAATCTGTTACATATAACAAGTCAAATAATTTTCAGGATTTTACAGATAAATATAACATGCATGTATCTTTGTTAAGTCCAAGTCCATTGTTTACATGTACCCATGATAAGTCAACTGTGCTCAGTCTTCATTATGAGCAAAATCAAGGCGAGCTGAAGATCACTCTCCTTAAATGATGTCAGGTGAGCAATCACATAAACTACAGCAACCTTAAACCAGGGCTCACCTTGTACATTGCCAGATTACTTGATTACTAATTTTTATAGTTTGGCTACAATATCTAGTCTTTGGTTAATAATATATTCCTTAAATGAACCACATTTTAATAATTTTCAAGGAAATATTCTACACACCTAAAAATTGGCTAAACCAGTAACTTTATAAGAAATAAAAACTAAATTAAAACCCCAACATTATCCCTTCAACGGATAACAATAATTTTTTATCCAGCGGCAAACACTGCCATTAGTTCCTGTCCTTTTGCAATTCATATTAGACCAACGTTCCTGCATGTTTCCTGTTCCAACGACTGGTATATGCTATCCTATCTGAGGGATAGTGCATATAAAAGATACCTTGAAGTGATAGAAGTAAGCAGAATGTTTTACTACATGTAGTCCACCGGACACGTACATTTAGAAATCTACTTGTCCACCAATATTTCCACTTGTCCAAATAAATGGTTTCTTTTATTCAAATATCAGGATGATGTTTGTGATTGCTAAAAATAAAACTGCACTGAACATTTTTACTTGTCCACTGGACAACCACTGAGGCACATTTTTCTTGTCCGAATAGATTTTCACATTTCGGGACAAACGGACAAGTGCTTATTTTGAACACTGCCTTGCTACCAATGGGAAATGTGTTGGGTTTTCTCTAAGACTATATGTCAGAATTACCAAATGTTTGACATCCAATAGCCAATGATTAATAAATCAATGTGCTCTAGTGGTGTCGCTAAACAAAACTAACTTTTTTTACTTTTGTAAGGGCGAGACGAGACAATAAGTAAATACAGAGATCATTTATGGTAATATCATGTCTTATTCTTAAGGACAACAAATGTGAAACTATGAAAGCCACAATGAATCAGTCTGGTATCTGGCTTTGCAAAACGATCCTACATGGTATATTACAGTAACAAGCCAAATGCATGCAAGTCTTACCAAATCATGGATGATGCGTTCTTCGAAGTGCCGTTCCAAGTTCATCACCAAGGTTACTGACTCTTCTGGCGACACCATGTTCCACAGTCCATCCGATGCAAAGATTAAACATTTGTGTTTATTTGCATCCAGTCGATGAACCGACACATCTGGTTCAGGGGAGACAACAAACTTCTCATTGTAGTAATCATAGCTCCACAGATCACCTATGTGAACACAAACAAAAAACACCCCACAAATTAGACAAATGTTAAAAAATATATCAGTGTTGTTTGCTATTATCAAACTAATAATATAAAAAACCCAGTAACATGAAAATAAAATACTAACCAACTAGACGATTGCCATATTATATTGGAAAGGAAAGAACGGGTAAATACCAGTTTATTTTGATATTTGCTGCAGACAGAAGAAACCCACTGCTGCCACTACACCTATTCCACTACTATGTGTACACATACGTAAGTACTACTGATAAGCCCTCTACACTGCGACCGATATGGTCGCATATTGACTAAAACCTTTCATACTATTTACATAAAAATAATAGTAGGCATCATCTGGCTTCTAGATGGAAAAGTTAACGGGTGACGAATAAGTAGCAAAGAATATTTAATATGCACTTTTCTACACAGGACACATACCAGGTCTTTAATATATGGAATTATTGAAATGTTTGAAGTGTACATATAACAGATAATTTGGCAATGGTTTCTGTTCACCCAGAGTTACCTCTGCTGATGGCAAATTCTGCTACATCATACTATAGGAACACATGGCTTCTAGATTATGGTAGCCCACTCCCATGGCTAGTGATATTCAATGTTGGACTAGCAAATAACTACTATTGCCATGCCCGACAGCTAGTGAATTTGTTTTTGTCAAATATTGCAGTTAAGTCTATTATGTAAAAATTAATATCCCCCCCCCCCCCCCCCCCCATGCTTGTGTTTTTAAGCTCGATCTCCCTCTTTAGGTGACATATCTGATTATTACTATAATTATATTAACTAAAAGTAAAGTAGGGCTAGTGAATTTTTAATCATGGTTAGTAAATGTTTTAAATCACCGATCCCATGGCTAGTGGATTTTATATAAAAATTCTAGAAGCACTGGGAACATGTACTTGGAACACTGTCAAACTATTATCTACAGTTACTGTAAGCACAGATATTATATAAAGTGTTACTATTGCTAGACAGCATGTGTCTATAGTTGGAAGACATTGTCCGCTACCCAAAACAAAACCATCTCAACAGCAAATTAGTTGATAAGAACATACACATTTCTCTAATTCAGTTGACAGTTAACTCAACAATTGTTTACTTGAGTAAGAAACTACTTAACCCAACTCCTGGTACGTGCCAGATTATACTGATTAGATGTCATTTGGAACTTTTGTGTTCTGCTTGACACGTGTTAGAATGTATATCATATAGATGTCAAACAATGATTACCATACCCAATGATCTGGCAACTGCCAAAAATGGAATCTCATCAATGTGTGTGCTTCGCCGGATTGGTCCCTTGTGATTAAGCGTGGGTCTCCGCCAAACCACCCGCTGCACTCCTGATTTGCACATCACCGCTCCGCCACTTTCCTCAATACGAGACTTTTCTTCAGGACTCTCAGGTTTGTGATCCTGTGATGTAAAAAAGAAGGGATAAAACACTAAGCATGCCATGTCAAAAGGACTGACGACTTATTCTTCCAGTTAATTCCAACATTAAATTATTCTGTCAGTTACTAATTTGTTCGTGAAAATGTTTCCTGAATGTACCTTAAGCCAGATGCAGATTAGAATATTCAGATTTACATGTACCTGTATGGAAACCAGAGTTCAACAAGAATAAAAACAACCAATTTTAATGCAGTCTCAGTGATCATACTGCAAGTACTTTTGATTTACAAATTTTCAAATATGTAGAGCATTTTCTCGAAAATTATTAAATGTGGTTAATTTTAGGACTATATTATCAGCCAGTGACTAAATTTATATAAAAATTAGCAATTAGCTAATTCGGTAACAGACAGGACGAGTCCTGGCAATCCATATTTAAGGTGCGCGATAATGTTTGTGCTCCTAAGTGCACCTTACTTTTATCTCAGAAGTCTTTATTATAAAATATTGTAACAGCACGTCTCCCACTAGCTGTTGAACAGAAGCTGCTATAAGCCCACCCGGCCCTGGTATTTGAGTATCATTAGACAATGTTTGTTCAATGTGTACTATATATATTCAAAACTTATTTTTGTCAATATGTCAAATATTATGTGCAAGCTTCACTCAAGATTTTTCCTATGGAATGCAAATTACCCGCCTGGAGTTTATGAGGAGAGTGATTTATCACTCACCTGATATTTTCAAATGTATAGGACTGTACATATGCATGTATACATGTACACACTTACCTTTGTTAAACACTTGGCACTTGCATGTATTGCAGGATAATTACTACTTTGATTTGCCTCATTACAACCAAGAACAATTCCTGAATCCCCAACATGACCGATGTATATCTTTGAATTCTTGATAATGGCAATGCTGGCTGTGGTTCCTGATGTGTTTGGCAAACCCTTTACAGTTTTTGGCCATCTTTCTGTAAATATAAAATAAAGAAAGGGGTTGAATTTTAAATATCTTAGGGCATGGGAACTGTTGCCTTCGGTTTAATAACAAATTTCGGCAAGTTGCAGCCCATGGGCATCAAGGGATTCAAGGCAAGTATTTTATTTTCGATCTTTATGAATAATAATAACCATGTAGTGAAAATAATGTTATTTTTTCGCTTCTGTCATCTTGATTTATCAAAAATGTGCATGCAGCGGTGCAGAAAGTACTTGCCTGCTCACCAAATTCTGACAGAAAAGTAAAAAAATGTGGTGATCTTTTAAAAAAAAATTATTTTGCACTGAATCTGCAACTCAGCATCAGTCATATTAAAATTCCACACCATTCAAACAAACTGTTCAGAATAATGACAACATATACAATACATGTACTGCATCGACAATTGACAACTTCGGAGTTCCGATCTGCACAATCGCATTAATATGTAAACAGCAGTGTTCGAGATTAAAAATTTTGGGCAGTATCCCAGTTGGATACTAACATTTCAAATTCTGGTATCCCACCTGATAATTTAGTATCCCACTTAAATGAAATTCATAAATAACATCTAACAAACATGGACGACACTGTTACTTAACTTCACTAGTAAATGAGGACTTTCACTGTTTCAGCGAAAAATAAAAATGAAGGATTAAAAAAACCCAAAAAACATTATATCGTATCCCGGTGGGATACTGGATTATTGAAGTCTGGTATCCAAAATTAAATTCTGGTATCCTGGGGATATTGGGATAATGTTAACTCTCGAACACTGAATAGAGCCGGTTAAAGGTCAATACTTCCCTAAAAATGGCTTGTTTACGTTGAAAGTATGTTGCCGGTGTGTTTTGAATATATTATTCTGTTAAGTACTTGTCACTTGAATTTTATAAATCTATAAAAAAATTATGTAATTTAACAAATTGTCATACATCAGAATATTTTATTTGTTTTTGATTTGTCAGATTCAAGGTGTGGGGCTTGATTTTGTTTGCCATGTGATGATGATCATTTACCAAGTTTCCTTAATAATATATAATTTTATAGGCTGGGGAGTCACTAATGGAAATTCTAGCAGGATAATAAATTTTAGTTGGTTCTGGTCCGGCTAGCTAGTGAAATATTTTTCATGTCTACACCCCTGTGTATGGTCATATTAACTGTGTTAAATGTACACAGAGGTCTTAATATATGCATTAGCATGTTGGCTAATCCCAAACCACTATTTGATTTGCAGAAATAATTATTGTTTTAGTCAAGGGTATCAAAAAAGGGGCACCAAGGCAACTTTTAACCACGTTTTTTCTTGGACAAAAAGGATATAGGATCTGGGGGTTCGACAATTTACCCAATACTACCCAATACCACTACTGACTATTATATCATCATGCAAGAACCCCTAAACCTGGATATTAGTTACACGTGTTGTTTGTGGCAAATTGTAAGTCAACATACTGGAGTCTGCGGTGTATACAATTCCCCGCAAACAACACGTGTAACTAATATCCAGGTTTTGGGGTTCTTGCGTGATGATATAATAGTTAGTAGTGGTATTGGGTAAGTACTGGGTAAGTACTGGGTAAATTGTCGCACTGCGATCTGGTATATGCAGTTTTCTGGATGTACCCACCTACTTTGTAATGTACTTCATTTTGTATTTGTGGCTTCTTTTTTTTGACATTCAGATTAAAATTGAATTGTCATTTAAAAGTGTTAGTGTGCTTGAAAATTTTAGGCAGATGGCACCATTCAATTTACTCCCTAAACAAATCCTGATGACCACATAATCATGATAATGAATGTATAATGTGTCTAAAAATTTCTCAGTTTTCTGAATGTAATTGTAAATCCAGTCACCATAGGGCAACTACAGTCTACAGTAATAAAGTTATTTTTTAAAACATATTAGAAAACCTATTTTTATTGCAACAGATATATATCTATGTATTTTATTGTATTTATAATTATTACTGTTTGGTTATAAATAATGACAGTAACGAATACACAAGATCTATTTATAGTATTTCAATTGGCTGACAACAAATTGCAAGTTCAAACATGTATATGACCTTCACCCCCCAGGGCTTCGCGGACTAAATAATGGCGGACATTCCCCGAAACCCATTAAAATACAATTGTTTTATTTTATTAGTCAATTCAGAAATAATATTGTTATTAATGAATGAATTCTATGGCTTAATACAGTCCTAACCAACAACAAATGTAGGCCCAATGCATGTTATGTAAAGTGAAATATTGAAAAGGTCATTGCGAACATCGCCACACTGGCTGTATGATGTATCAAGACGGCCGAATGGGCCCAGCTGAAAATAGAAAACGCGCGCGATTTGTTGTTTGAAAAAATCCGGGAACTGCCACTTAATAATTAGATTTTGTTAACTATGATACTTCGTATTTGTCAGTGCAAGCATAAGGGTTTAAAAAGTAACTGGGTGAAAATGGCTAATAAGTTATTTCGTCTCGTTTTGTACAGAAAACACTGCACTGGCAACTATGAAATGCATGTTAATACGCGATACACAGTGACTTGACCTTTTTACGTAACTGTCAGTTATCTTACCCAGCTCCTTCCACATTGCATAATGTGTGTCCAGAAATCCATATTTTATCGCATACATGACATCTTCGTCGTCGTCGCTCCAAAAGCAATCATATTTTGTTATTTCATCCAGTAAATTTTCTCGTGCAAATTTGGAGGCCTCGGCTCCGCCATGTCCATCGAATATGCCAAAGTATGCGAATTCATATTCCTTTCCGCCGCATTTAATGAATTGCGACGAATGGGTATCTTCCATATACCTTCTTCCTCCTTGATCACAACTTACAGACACTCGGAGATTCACTCCTATCTTGTGGCTTGTCATTTTTGTTGAAAGCAGAAGTCACCCAAACATTTTACAACGGCGGAAATACTACTTTGTATTGATTGGCCAATAATAAATATGACCGAGGTCGTGGTTATTTATAGTTCGGTGGTTTACGTCTACATGTAGCGGTCACCCGTTATGGTTGACTCGCATTATATCAAAGAGATAATTGTTCGTTTGTTTTGTTTAACGACACCATTGGAGCACATTGATTAATAAATTATCGGCTACTGGATGTCAAACACTTGGTAATTCTGATAGGTAGACATCAGAGAAAACCTGCTACATTTTTCCTAATGCAGCAAGGGATCTTTTATATGCACTATCCTACAGACAGGATAGCACATACCACGGCCTTTAATATACCAGTCGTGGTGCACTGGCTGGAACGAGAAATAGCCCAGTGGGCCAACCGACGGGAATCGATCCTAAACCGACCGCGCATCATGCGAGCGCTTTACCACTGGGCTATGTCCCGCCCCTCAAAGAGGAAGGAAGGAAATGTTTTATTTAACAACGCACTCAACACATTTTATTTACGGTTATATGGCGTCTGACATATGGTTAAGGACCACACTCAGATATTGAGAGAGGAAACCCGCTGTCGCCAATTGATGGGCTACTCTTTTCGATTAGCAGCAAGGGATCTTTTATACATATGCACCATCCCACATGCAGGATGCACGACGTTCGTTACACCGTTTGTGGAGCACTGGCAGGAACGAGAAATAGCCCAATGGGCCCACCGACGGAAATCGATCCTAGATCGATCGCGCATCAGGCGAGCGCTGTACCACTGAGCAACGCCCCCCCCCCCCCCCCCCAATATATTTATTATTTGTTTATTTGGTTGTTTCTCTTTTATGTGTCACTATGTACATACCATTTTTTGTGAATAAATAATGAATTATGTTAACTTTATTTTTAAGGAAAATAGTTGTTTTGTTTTCCTTTTTTTTTTCTTCTTTTTTTTTGTGTGTGTATTTTGTGTGTATTTATTTACTTTTCTATTTCTAGCTCCAGCCAGTGCACCACGACTGGTATATCAAAGGCCGTGGTATGTGTTATCCTGTCTGTGGGATGCAGGGTTCAAACTTAACGACGGTACTGACGGCAATTGCCGTCGCTGAGATATAAATTGCCGTAGGTAGAGAATGAATGAATGAATGAATGTTTAACGACACCCCAGCACGAAAAATACATCGGCTATTGGGTGTCAAACTATGGTAAAAGCACAACAAATTTGATAATCAACATCAATATAAAAATTCGAGATTTAAATAAAAACAGTGTAAAGAACTGTGCAAAAATACAAATATCACAGATAGATACTGAATTTTACTTAAAATTTCAATTTGTGCTGCATTGGCCATTCTCAAAGAAAATGTTACACCCCTGCACCACGGTGAGGTTACAGCACGCGCAGGGGCCGTAGGTAGAGAGCATTACCGGTGGCACTTTTGTCCTGTCGGTAAAACTCCTCAACAATGGCAAAATATATACACCTGGTGTAAATAATCTGCCAATAATTAACATTTTCACATTTGAAATATGTCTACATACAGCAACATAACCTTTCAGTCATTTTATTTTCTGCAAATGTCACTTTTAAAAAAAATGCCACAGACAGGCTCAAAATTGCCGTCGGTGGGCTGTTTCACTCAGGGCAATTCTTTTAAAAATTGTCGTGGGAGACAAATATTTAAGTTCGAGCCCTGGGATGGTGCATATAAAAGATCCCTTGCTGCTAATCGAAAAGAGTAGCCCATGAACTGGCAACAGCGGATTTCCTCTCACAATATCTGTGTGGTTCTTAACCATATGTCTGACGCCATATAACTGTAAATAAAATGTGTTGAGTGCGTCGTTAAATAAAACATTTCCTTCTCTCAATATCTGTGTGGTCCGACGCCATATAACCGTAAATAAAATGAGCTGAGTGCGTCGTTAAAGAAAACATTTCCTTCTCTCAATATCTGTGTGGTCCGACGCCATATAACCGTAAATAAAATGAGCTGAGTGCGTCGTTAAATAAAACATTTCCTTCTCTCAATATCTGTGTGGTCCGACGCCATATAACCGTAAATAAAATGAGCTGAGTGCGTCGTTAAAGAAAACATTTCCTTCTCTCAATATCTGTGTGGTCCGACGCCATATAACCGTAAATAAAATTAGCTGAGTGCGTCGTTAAATAAAACATTTCCTTCTCTCAATATCTGTGTGGTCCGACGCCATATAACCGTAAATAAAATGAGCTGAGTGCGTCGTTAAAGAAAACATTTCCTTCTCTCAATATCTGTGTGGTCCGACGCCATATAACCGTAAATAAAATGAGCTGAGTGCGTCGTTAAAGAAAACATTTCCTTCTCTCAATATCTGTGTGGTCCGACGCCATATAACCGTAAATAAAATGAGCTGAGTGCGTCGTTAAAGAAAACATTTCCTTCTCTCAATATCTGTGTGGTCCGACGCCATATAACCGTAAATAAAATGAGCTGAGTGCGTCGTTAAAGAAAACATTTCCTTCTCTCAATATCTGTGTGGTCCGACGCCATATAACCGTAAATAAAATGAGCTGAGTGCGTCGTTAAATAAAACATTTCCTTCTCTCAATATCTGTGTGGTCCGACGCCATATAACCGTAAATAAAATGAGCTGAGTGCGTCGTTAAATAAAACATTTCCTTCTCTCAATATCTGTGTGGTCCGACGCCATATAACCGTAAATAAAATGAGCTGAGTGCGTCGTTAAAGAAAACATTTCCTTCTCTCAATATCTGTGTGGTCCGACGCCATATAACCGTAAATAAAATTAGCTGAGTGCGTCGTTAAAGAAAACATTTCCTTCTCTCAATATCTGTGTGGTCCGACGCCATATAACCGTAAATAAAATGAGCTGAGTGCGTCGTTAAATAAAACATTTCCTTCTCTCAATATCTGTGTGGTCCGACGCCATATAACCGTAAATAAAATGAGCTGAGTGCGTCGTTAAAGAAAACATTTCCTTCTCTCAATATCTGTGTGGTCCGACGCCATATAACCGTAAATAAAATGAGCTGAGTGCGTCGTTAAATAAACCATTTCCTTCTCTCAATATCTGTGTGGTCCGACGCCATATAACCGTAAATAAAATGAGCTGAGTGCGTCGTTAAATAAAACATTTCCTTCTCTCAATATCTGTGTGGTCCGACGCCATATAACCGTAAATAAAATGAGCTGAGTGCGTCGTTAAAGAAAACATTTCCTTCTCTCAATATCTGTGTGGTCCGACGCCATATAACCGTAAATAAAATGAGCTGAGTGCGTCGTTAAAGAAAACATTTCCTTCTCTCAATATCTGTGTGGTCCGACGCCATATAACCGTAAATAAAATGAGCTGAGTGCGTCGTTAAAGAAAACATTTCCTTCTCTCAATATCTGTGTGGTCCGACGCCATATAACCGTAAATAAAATGAGCTGAGTGCGTCGTTAAAGAAAACATTTCCTTCTCTCAATATCTGTGTGGTCCGACGCCATATAACCGTAAATAAAATGAGCTGAGTGCGTCGTTAAAGAAAACATTTCCTTCTCTCAATATCTGTGTGGTCCGACGCCATATAACCGTAAATAAAATGAGCTGAGTGCGTCGTTAAATAAAACATTTCCTTCTCTCAATATCTGTGTGGTCCGACGCCATATAACCGTAAATAAAATGAGCTGAGTGCGTCGTTAAATAAAACATTTCCTTCTCTCAATATCTGTGTGGTCCGACGCCATATAACCGTAAATAAAATGAGCTGAGTGCGTCGTTAAATAAAACATTTCCTTCTCTCAATATCTGTGTGGTCCGACGCCATATAACCGTAAATAAAATGAGCTGAGTGCGTCGTTAAAGAAAACATTTCCTTCTCTCAATATCTGTGTGGTCCGACGCCATATAACCGTAAATAAAATGAGCTGAGTGCGTCGTTAAATAAAACATTTCCTTCTCTCAATATCTGTGTGGTCCGACGCCATATAACCGTAAATAAAATGAGCTGAGTGCGTCGTTAAAGAAAACATTTCCTTCTCTCAATATCTGTGTGGTCCGACGCCATATAACCGTAAATAAAATGAGCTGAGTGCGTCGTTAAAGAAAACATTTCCTTCCTTATTTATTTTTATATTTATTTATTTATTATTTAATTTTTATTAAAACATTTTTGAGGGTAGGGTACATTTTCCCTTTGGATAAGTTCGATTTGAAACTTCAGAGTAAAATCAGGTAAACTGTAGCTTTTCAATAGTCAGCTTTCAGGTCAGGTCAGGTCATAGGGCTTTATGTGCACATGCAGAGCAAGCTGTTGTAGCGCACGCCTGTCCAGGGCACAAGAGCCGGCCGTGGCCGCCTCCTCTGTCCAGGATAGGAGAGGTGGGGGTGGGAAGTAGGAGGGACCGCTTGCACTGGCAGGTGCAAGGGAGCACCAGCAGCCCGATCGTGGTTGGTAACAGGTGGGGGGGGGGGGGGGGGGGTTGGTGTGTGTCAGCTTTCCCTTTGTGTCGAGCAATATACCTTACATATAAGGTTAGCTGTTGGTGTCTACATGTATCACAACTTCTAAGATACCTTGATTTGTGCTGGGGTGTCGTTAAACAAACATTCAATCAATCTAAGATACCTTGTATGCATGCTCATTGTATGCAGATTTCAATGACGTCCAGGGACTCATGGGGGGGGGGGGGGGGGGGGCATTTAAAAAAGTTTATTGCAGACATTTTGAGGCAATATCTACTAATTACGATGCACCACTGCCCAAAATGATGGCTTATGCCATTCCATATTTTGAACTTGTGCATACTTTTTCATCTCGTTGGTGCAGTTCCTGCACATTGATTATTTTCTCATCGTTTTAGATGAAGTGACGGACTTGACAGCTGTGGTGTCAGTAGCCTACTCATGACGAGTGCCACCGGCGAGGCAGGACATGCTCCACTTTCGTTACGACAGTGATTCATGAGTGCACACCAATACAACTCAATGACTTAGGAAGCGCGGGGGGGGGGGGGCAAGGGCGCATATGCCCCCACGTTTCAGATATTTTGCTTTATATTTGCTTTATAAGTGTAAAAGTGTGTAAATATAAAAGTGTGCCCCCCCCCCCCCACACTTTTTGGCACCTTCCTACTTCACTGCAACTGTACTTATTCTAATGAGCTTTGTCCGGTGCAGCTTTGCTGTAGTAAATTAGTCTGAGAGTGGCAGTTCTCTTTGGTGTGGCGGTACAAGAAGGATGCAATATCCAGTAAAAGGAGTGGCTGTCCTACAGACAATACACTAGATAGAGAGATTCGTGGAATCAACCACTATTTTACCAAATGCCAATTCGATTGCATTGTGCAGAGATATAGCCCTAATCACGTATTACGTTTTAACGTTTTCGTGATTATATCCAATTAAGGTTCAAGCACGCTGTCCTGGGCACACACCAGCTAGCTAGGCTGTCTGTCCAGGACAGTGGGTTAGTAATTAGTGAGAGAGAAGAGGATGTAGTGGTTTTACACCTACCCATTGAGTCGTTAAAACTCGCTCTGGGTGGGAGCCGGTACCGGTCTGCGAACCCTGTAGGCCTATCTACCAGTCTTATGTCCGATGGCTTAATCACGATACCACCGAAGCCGGTTGTTCAAATTTAAACGGTAGATAGAAAATTACCGTACATCTGATAGTGTTTAATTATGCAAACATCTGCTATACAATATTATTATCTACTAGTATTTCCATATATATTGATATAGGGCCTGCATTTACATTGTGTATATAAAGCTTTTAAACGTTTTCCCCCCTAATGCTATATAAGCGAACACGGTGTAAGATTTGTGTGCATCAAATGGCGATGCTCGACACATAGGGAGATCGACTTAAAACATTACGTAACTTGCTGCTCTATAATGATCACCTATACATGTCAAACGCGTGTGTAGTGTTTCTGCCGGAAAGACATTTTTGAGTATGGAATTGAGTATTTGCAATGTGTGTGCTGAATGCAGCCGCAGTCGACTGTGGGTATGGGGAAAGAAAACGGGTTACGTTTAGGGTTATCTTACAGTAATGATACGAGTCATTAATTTTGTCAAAAGGTTAACTTTAAAAAAAAACCTCTGCAAAAAATTTGTTTATGGCGCTATACACGTTTTATTCTCTGGCAGAAACCCTGGTGTGTACGAGTGTGTGATTGCGAGTGTGTATGTGTATGTGCGTGTCACTCTGTCTGATTACGAGGGCTGGCCACCACATCCCATCTAAACGTTCCCGTGCGAAGCAAGGGTTACACTTAGTGTAATATAGAAGTTTTTTTTATTTATTTTTTATTTAACGACGCCACTAGAACACATTGGGTTTTTTATCTTATCATCGGCTATTGGACGTCAAACATATGGTCATTCTGACACTGGGTTTTTTTTTTAGGAAACCCGCTGTTGCCACATAGACTACTCTTTTACGACAGGCAGCAAGGGATCTTTTATTTGCGTTTCCCACAGGCAGGATAGCACAAACCATGGCCTTTGTTGAACCACTTATGGATCACTGGTCGGTGCAAGTGGTTTACACCTACCTATTGAGCCTTGCAATGACGTCCAGGAGCACTCACTCAGGGTTTGGAGTCGGTATCTGGATTAAAAATTCCATGCCTCGACTGGGATTCGAACCCAGTACCTACCAGCCTGTATACCGATGGCCTAACCACGACGCCACCGAGGCCGGTAATATTTACAGGAGAATCAGAACTTAAAAACGGTTATCATAGTCAAGCCCTGACTCAGAGTCGAAGGGAAAGCCTTGACTAAATGCACTTGTGAATTACGTAAATCAGTCATGGCTCCATTTGTTGACTGCGGAACCGACTGAAAATCTTATCAGTCATACATATATTAGCTTTGTACGACCAGTGTCGATTTTGTATTCAGTAAATCATGTGTTATGAATACACACCTCGGCTACTTGGCAGGACAGAGTGCCACCGGCGAGGCAGGACATGCTCCACTTTCGTTACGACAGTGATTCATGAGTGCACACCAATACAACTCAATGACTTAGGAAGCGGGGGGGGGGGGGGGCAAGGCGCATATGCCCCCACGTTTCAGATATTTTGCTTTATATTTGCTTTATAAGTGTAAAAGTGTGTAAATATAAAAGTGTGCCCCCCCCCCCCCCCCACACACACCACACACACTTTTTGGCACCTTCCTACTTCACTGCAACTGTACTTATTCTAATGAGCTTTGTCCGGTGCAGCTTTGCTGTAGTAAATTAGTCTGAGAGTGGCAGTTCTCTTTGGTGTGGCGGTACAAGAAGGATGCAATATCCAGTAAAAGGAGTGGCTGTCCTACAGACGATACACTAGATAGAGAGATTCGTGGAATCAACCACTATTTTACCAAATGCCAATTCGATTGCATTGTGCAGAGATATAGCCCTAATCACGTATACGATTTTAACGTTTTCGTGATTATATCCAATTAAGGTTCAAGCACGCTGTCCTGTGCACACACCAGCTAGCTAGGCTGTCTGTCCAGGACAGTGGGTTAGTAATTAGTGAGAGAGAAGAGGATGTAGTGGTTTTACACCTACCCATTGAGTCGTTAAAACTCGCTCTGGGTGGGAGCCGGTACCGGTCTGCGAACCCTGTAGGCCTATCTACCAGTCTTATGTCCGATGGCTTAATCACGATACCACCGAAGCCGGTTGTTCAAATTTAAACGGTAGATAGAAAATTACCGTACATCTGATAGTGTTTAATTATGCAAACATCTGCTATACAGTATTATTATCTACTAGTATTTCCATATATATTGATATAGGGCCTGCATTTACATTGTGTATATAAAGCTTTTAAACGTTTTTCCCCCTAATGCTATATAAGCGAACACGGTGTAAGATTTGTGTGCATCAAATGGCGATGCTCGACACATAGGGAGATCGACTTAAAACATTACGTAACTTGCTGCTCTATAATGATCACCTATACATGTCAAATGCGTGTGTAGTGTTTCTGCCGGAAAGACATTTTTGAGTATGGAATTGAGTATTTGCAATGTGTGTGCTGAATGCAGCCGCAGTCGACTGTGGGTATGGGGAAAGAAAACGGGTTACGTTTAGGGTTATCCTACAGTAATGATACGAGTCATTAATTTTGTCAAAAGGTTAACGTTAAAAAAAAACCTCTGCAAAAAATTTGTTTATGGCGCTATACCCGTTTTATTCTCTGGCAGAAACCCTGGTGTGTACGAGTGTGTGCTTGCGAGTGTGTATGTGTATGTGTGTGTCACTCTGTCTGATTACGAGGGCTGGCCACCACATCCCATCTAAACGTTCCCGTGCGAAGCAAGGGTTACACTTAGTGTAATATAGAAGTTTTTTTTTTTTTTTTTTATTTAACGACGCCACTAGAACACATTGGGTTTTTTATCTTATCATCGGCTATTGGACGTCAAACATATGGTCATTCTGACACTGGTTTTTTTTTTTAGGAAACCCGCTGTTGCCACATAGACTACTCTTTTACGACAGGCAGCAAGGGATCTTTTATTTGCGTTTCCCACAGGCAGGATAGCACAAACCATGGCCTTTGTTGAACCACTTATGGATCACTGGTCGGTGCAAGTGGTTTACACCTACCTATTGAGCCTTGCGGAGCACTCACTCAGGGTTTGGAGTCGGTATCTGGATTAAAAATTCCATGCCTCGACTGGGATTCGAACCCAGTACCTACCAGCCTGTATACCGATGGCCTAACCACGACGCCACCGAGGCCGGTAATATTTACAGGAGAATCAGAACTTCAAAACGGTTGTCATAGTCAAGCCCTGACTCAGAGTCGAAGGGAAAGCCTTGACTAAATGCACTTGTGAATTACGTAAATCAGTCATGGCTCCATTTGTTTGACTGCCGGAACCGACTGAAAATCTTATCAGTCATACATATATTAGCTTTGTACGACCAGTGTCGATTTTGTATTCAGTAAATCATGTTGTTATGAATACACACCTCGGCTACTTGGCAGGACAGAGATAAATGTTAAGTTGTTAGTGATTAATGAAAAAGGTCTGGGTAATGGCTTTGCCTTGTCTTGTCTTAAGGGTTTGACGTGCACGTTCAGAACAAGCTGCTGTACTGTATGTAGCACAAGCCTGTCCATGGCCGTAGCTAGGAGTTTTTGTTTGGGGGGGGGGGGGGGAGGGGGGCAACTGAGTAGTTAATAGTCTAAAACTCCTTAAACTGTTAAGAAGAGAATTTTCTTTAAGTTTCTTTAATGCTTTCCGGATTTCTTTTCGAGGGGGGGGGGGGGCAACTGCCCCCTTGCCCCCCCCCCCCTCCCGCTAGTTACGGCCCTGCTGTCATGGGCGCAAGTGTTGGCTCAAACCATCTCTTCCATCCATGACTGAATATTGACTTTAGATCTACCACTGTGCCGTTCAGGTACCACAGAAGTAAACCGACAAATCAGCATCGTGTTATCCCGCGAATATAGCGTCTTTTAAATGTCCCCCATTTTAAAAATAAAATATTTTACGTTTTTGAAAAATAGGAATTTTGTTAATCTTTGACACGAGTTGCACTTGCCTTTAAATAGCCCACAATTGTAATCTTTGACAGGAATTGCACCTGCCTTTAAATAACCCACAATTGTGTTGAATGAGATATATCACTTTCCATGAGTTATTTGTGTATAAAAAGTGTGAATACAAGGCTGGGAGTGAAGTGACTTTCAAGTAGCCACACACCAAGGACTGACTTTCAACATTACCTATGCGATTCACCTGGGAAAATTCTAGTTTCTGTTTTGTTTTTGCATTTGTGTTACTATGATCAACAGTGTGTTATTAGTTACTTCCCAGCTATCTTAAAATTCACTGGTTAAATGCATGTTGGTGGGACGCGGTATTGGGATGCGAACTCAGTACGTACTCTTACCAGCCAGCTAAGCTTAAGTAAGTTGGGATAACCACCACAGCACCGAAACCTGTCACGTGTTAATTTGAAACTCTAAACCGTGTCATCGTTCATTCGATAACGTAATTACCGCGCCACCAAAACATATATTAACTATTCATATTACATGTATACTGTTCCTGCCGTATAGTAACAGTAAGCTAATCTCAGTCACCCATTGTAGGTACGGATCAATGATTTTTAATAGTGGAAACGCATAACATTAATGACATTTTATGTAGTTCTCATCAACATATACGCAGGGGTGTATTCAGGAAATATTTTGAGCAGAAGGGTGTTGGGGGATTACCGGGAAAAGTACACATTAATCAACTCGTCAAAAAGGCATTCCAATGAAGAAAAAGGTTAAACGAAGAAAGAAGACGCACTTGAATATTTTTAGGGGGGGGGGGGGGGGGGGGGGTCCTTGGTGTCTCTTGCATAAGCAAAATTATTGCTGGACCCAGCAATGGTGAGATTGGGGAGCTCGGTCTCCGCCTAAATCCGCGCCTGAATCGTTACCACAAGTCGCACTGTTGCAACGCACATTAAGGGAAAACAACAACAACAACAACACAAAACGAGCCAATAGTCAATACAACGTGATTTATTAAACATTTCTTATATCATTGCAGGAAGACCAACTGTCCTGCTAACAAACGTAGAAATGCATAGTGTGTGATTCAACATCAACATTAATGATATCTACACGTGGAAGATGATGCATAATTTAAACATTTTACATTTTGTACCCATATTGGTATGCTTAGTCAAGTTCACTCATGTATGTAACAAAGGCATCTATGAGAACGGATTGGTTTCATAACTTAGAAAATATTTATGTACAGTAATTTTTATTTACCATCATTTGCTTATATACAACAACAAAAAATTAAATCGAAAAGTATTAAATATTGCACATGTATAAAGACAGGCTAACTGATGAATGCTAGTGGCATTGATGCAATGTCTGCAATTTGATTAGAAGATGGGAACCCATTTTTGAATTGCTAGACGTTTAACAGTTTAAATAAATATACTCAGCGGAATGAATCACATTAAATTATCTTACTATACGTCTAGTATAAATTCCACAGTCTGATTAAAACGAACGTACTTTTTAACAAAATAAATTTAAAACAAATGTTAACAAACCTATGTGGTTATTATAAAACGAACAAAGTAATGGGAATGTATTATACGTTAGATTACATGTACTGTTTTTATTACAAAATAATATTAGGGTTTTTTTTCTCGTTGTAAGATAAATGGTATCTAATGGCCATTCGTGTAGTATTATTTATTTACTCCTCTTTATTTACAAATGCTCATAGAACATAATTATGATAAAGTTTAACATTATTTAGATAAAAGTACCTATACCAAAGAATCCATAACAAATTTAGTTTACGATGGAACTACATGTATTTTACTGAAACAAACAACGGTGAACTGTCGGGACCACAAGTGCCTATGACATTAATGCATTCTTTATAGTTCATTTTCAGATGGAATGACATATATATATATTAGCCACTGTGATGAAGTATGCATTGATTAATGTTAATGATGAAAATATATTTAGACCCCAGTTTGTAGTTCTAATGATGCATTAAGTATTTGAAATTACAAAGTTCATACAGACGTGCTAAATGGTCACCTTGTATAACGGTGACCTGTACACTTCAAACTTGTTATACAGACATACATTTTAAAGTCTTGGTCGCACGCACGACTGCTCAGATTACAAGGTTTAAAAAAAAAAAAAAATGTAATCATGTATTGCATTTCTACAAGAAAAAAAAAAAAAATGTAATCATGTATTGCATTTCTACAAGAAAATTATATTCACTTGGCATACTAAACACTGCTATTTTAATACCCAACACGTTTTTCTTTATCTACACCAGGAAGGGAAAGGGATATTTTTTTTTTTACGAAACCTCATTTCATTTCAACTTATGTTCGTGCATATATCCAATTAAGGTTCAAGCACGCTGTCCTGGGCACACACCTCAGCTATCTGGGCTGTCTGTTCAGGACAATGGGTTAGTTGTTAGTTGGTTAGTAGTTAGTGAGAGAGACGAGGGTCTAGTGGCCTTACACCTACCCAATGAACCCTTATGAACTCGCTCTGGGTTGGAGCCGGTATCGGGTTTAGAACCCTGTACCTACCATCCTGTAGTCTGTTAAACACTGCGCCACCGAGGCCGGTACGAGTTATCTTGCTGTCTAACATAATGATTTTGATTCTTTGTTGAGAGAACTACAGAGACATGGAAATCTGCTGTCGTAACACAAGCTACTTCTACATGTAAAGCAGCACGTGTATGCCTTTGGAGCACTAGTTGTGGGTCACTGGCTAAGACAGGAACAATCCCGAGTCGATCCGGCGACCCATCGCAACTCAGGCTAGCGCTCAGGGCCCATATTTTCGAAGCTATCTTAGCCTACGAAATCGTAAAATCATCGTAAGCTATGACATCACTATGGCGTGTGTTGTAGTGACGTCACAACCTACGACGGTTTTACGATTTCGTAGGGCTAAGATGGCTTCGAAAATATGGGCCCAGGATGGATACAATTCCCAAGGAACGTAATAAATGTGGTTTTTATGAACAAGCGGTCTGTACATCAGGGGCCTATTTTACAAAACATCGCAAGTTTACGTCTGTAAGTAGCAGTTATATCGGTCATTCATTTACACGTGTTTGACATCTTTTTCACGCAGCAAATTACATCATTACGGAAGGAGCATTTTAAGGACAAAAGAAAATGAAATATGTGTACGTCAAACTATATTTCTTGTACTATAATAATAATAAGAATTGTGGTTTAGTCGTAGATTTACGTTTACATGCAAAACTAGGCTTACGTTGTTTTGTGAAATTGGGCCCTAGGCCTATATTTTCGAAGAAATCTTAGCCTACGAAATCGTAAAATTATCGTAAGCTATGACGTCACTATGGCGTGTGCTGTAGTGACGTCACACCCTACGATGGTTTTATTATTTTTATAGCACTAAGGGAGCTTCGAAAATATGGGCCCAGGCCTGTAGACACGATATCTGGAATGGAGGGAGGGGGCACAAGACTGACTTTTATCTTTTGTTTATATATAATAGGAAACAAAAGTACATTTTCGTCTTCATTTGGGGGACACAGCATTACCCACCCTTCCCGTCCCGGTTCCTAAGGGCTTATACATAGAGGTCATTAATCGCATCTGTAGCCGAGAGGCATACTATATTTAAAGCGCTCTTTACAGCCACGGGACGTAGCCCAGTGGTAAAGCGTTCGTTTGATGCGCGGTCGGTCTAGGATCGATCCACGTCAATGGACCCATTGGGCTATTTCTCGTTCCAGCCAGTGCTCCACAACTGGTATAACAAAGGCCATGGTATGTACTATCCTGTCTGTGGGATGGTGCATATAAAGGTCCCTTGCTGCTAATCGAAAAAGAGTAGCCCATGAAGTGGTGACAGCGGGTTTCCTCTCTCAACATCTGTGTGGTCCTTAACCATATGTCTGACGCCATATAACCGTAAATAAAATGTGTTGAGTGCGTTGTTAAATAAAACATTTCTTTTCTTCCTTTACAGCCAGGCGATCGTTATACGGGGGCTTTTTGTTATTGCCGTCTTTGTATAAACATCATACGTAATTAAAATAATTTATAAGCCGATCTGGATGAGTAAAGCAGATTGAAAAAAAAAAGAGAAGATGATACACAGTTGTTCAAGGGTTCAGTGATGACAATTTGTCTAAGATCACAACCGTTTCATAAAGATATACTGAAAACTTCGCAAAGAAACATGTTCGATACTCTAACACCAGTTTCTATAAACCAGCAATAAAATACACCTGCAAAGTCACAGTATTGTCTCAACGCTCCATTATTTTTCAGTAGTGGAGAGATGAAACCATACTTAATTAACCCACCAAAATCATTGATGCTAAACTCCATACTAACATATATTCACATAAAATTAGTATTCAGTGGTGTATTTTAAGTAGGGGAATATCCTCGTAACTCGGACATTCCCCTATACATAGACGACCAGTACCGAAACACAGTATCATTTGTTACACCAAGCTGATTATTATTCACCTTGCTTAATCACAATCTGAATTTATTTTAAGTTTGGTATAGACTCCGTGCCATGCACTGGGCACATAGACTGCTGGAAAGAAATATAGAATACATGTTACAGACCAAATTTAATTCATTACTATCATAAAGTCATGTTTATAAAATGGAAAACTGTTATATGGAACTGAATATCAGTAATGTACGACTGAATATCAATAATATTGTTAAATTCCTGATACTTGATTAGAGTTTGGATTGCAGTAACTATTTACTGTTACTACTCATGTGATCCCTTATTTCTTTTCATCACTATATTTCAGTTATCTGAGCTGTTTGTCCATCAAAGGGAGAGGTCAATGTAGTGGTCTTACACGTCAAACGTGATCCATCAAGACTAACGCTGTTGTGGATCCGGTTCCGGCATGTGAACTCAGCACCTACCAGAACTGAAGACGATGGCTCAGCCACAATGTCACCAAGACCATCTCCATCTCATCTATAACATACCGTACATAACGTCCTATCAAATTACTTGAGAACAATAAAGTATCAGTGGGTGCCAAGACCATCTCCATCTCATCTATAACATACCGTACATAAAGTCCTATCAAATTACTTGAGAACAATAAAGTATCAGTGGTTGCCAAGACCATCTCCATCTCATCTGTAACATACCGTACATAAAGTCCTATCAAATTACTTGAGAACAATAAAGTATCAGTGGTTGCCAAGACCATCTCCATCTCATCTATAACATACCGTACATAAAGTCCTATCAAATTACTTGAGAACAATAAAGTATCAGTGGTTGCCAAGACCATCTCCATCTCATCTATAACATACCGTACATAAAGTCCTATCAAATTACTTGAGAACAATAAAGTATCAGTGGTTGCCAACGACACTGTTGGTCGTAATTGAGTTGCTCATTATCAACTTAAAATGTGTCCTTACACTGAAGAAGACAATACAATATTTGCCGAAATATCTGCTGTGCTTATATTTCTCACTCACTGTTGGGCATGCCTGACCACGACAAACGAAACAATGTAGTTGTAGACTGGGACAGCTGTATTGGTTTATTCTCAGTGTCAATATATACAGTATATATTGGCACCCAGTATATACAAAGTATATTGTCTGTGTTTTCACAAAATATTTAAGTCTGTTTAGAACCGAAGGTAGAAACTGGAACACAGGGTGGCCAAGCAAATAATTTTGAAGGTTTCAACCACTATTTTACCAAATGCCAATTCGATTGCATTGTGCAGAGATATAGCCCTAATCACGTATTACGATTTTAACGTTTTCGTGATTATATCCAATTAAGGTTCAAGCACGCTGTCCTGGGCACACACCAGCTAGCTAGGCTGTCTGTCCAGGACAGTGGGTTAGTAATTAGTGAGAGAGAAGAGGATGTAGTGGTTTTACACCTACCCATTGAGTCGTTAAAACTCGCTCTGGGTGGGAGCCGGTACCGGTCTGCGAACCCTGTAGGCCTATCTACCAGTCTTATGTCCGATGGCTTAATCACGATACCACCGAAGCCGGTTGTTCAAATTTAAACGGTAGATAGAAAATTACCGTACATCTGATAGTGTTTAATTATGCAAACATCTGCTATACAGTATTATTATCTACTAGTATTTCCATATATATTGATATAGGGCCTGCATTTACATTGTGTATATAAAGCTTTTAAACGTTTTTCCCCCTAATGCTATATAAGCGAACACGGTGTAAGATTTGTGTGCATCAAATGGCGATGCTCGACACATAGGGAGATCGACTTAAAACATTACGTAACTTGCTGCTCTATAATGATCACCTATACATGTCAAATGCGTGTGTAGTGTTTCTGCCGGAAAGACATTTTTGAGTATGGAATTGAGTATTTGCAATGTGTGTGCTGAATGCAGCCGCAGTCGACTGTGGGTATGGGGAAAGAAAACGGGTTACGTTTAGGGTTATCCTACAGTAATGATACGAGTCATTAATTTTGTCAAAAGGTTAACGTTAAAAAAAAACCTCTGCAAAAAATTTGTTTATGGCGCTATACCCGTTTTATTCTCTGGCAGAAACCCTGATGTGTACGAGTGTGTGCTTGCGAGTGTGTATGTGTATGTGTGTGTCACTCTGTCTGATTACGAGGGCTGGCCACCACATCCCATCTAAACGTTCCCGTGCGAAGCAAGGGTTACACTTAGTGTAATATAGAAGTTTTTTTTTTTTTTTTTTTATTTAACGACGCCACTAGAACACATTGGGTTTTTTATCTTATCATCGGCTATTGGACGTCAAACATATGGTCATTCTGACACTGGTTTTTTTTTTTAGGAAACCCGCTGTTGCCACATAGACTACTCTTTTACGACAGGCAGCAAGGGATCTTTTATTTGCGTTTCCCACAGGCAGGATAGCACAAACCATGGCCTTTGTTGAACCACTTATGGATCACTGGTCGGTGCAAGTGGTTTACACCTACCTATTGAGCCTTGCGGAGCACTCACTCAGGGTTTGGAGTCGGTATCTGGATTAAAAATTCCATGCCTCGACTGGGATTCGAACCCAGTACCTACCAGCCTGTATACCGATGGCCTAACCACGACGCCACCGAGGCCGGTAATATTTACAGGAGAATCAGAACTTCAAAACGGTTGTCATAGTCAAGCCCTGACTCAGAGTCGAAGGGAAAGCCTTGACTAAATGCACTTGTGAATTACGTAAATCAGTCATGGCTCCATTTGTTTGACTGCCGGAACCGACTGAAAATCTTATCAGTCATACATATATTAGCTTTGTACGACCAGTGTCGATTTTGTATTCAGTAAATCATGTTGTTATGAATACACACCTCGGCTACTTGGCAGGACAGAGATAAATGTTAAGTTGTTAGTGATTAATGAAAAAGGTCTGGGTAATGGCTTTGCCTTGTCTTGTCTTAAGGGTTTGACGTGCACGTTCAGAACAAGCTGCTGTACTGTATGTAGCACAAGCCTGTCCATGGCCGTAGCTAGGAGTTTTTGTTTGGGGGGGGGGGGGGGGGGGGGGGCAACTGAGTAGTTAATAGTCTAAAACTCCTTAAACTGTTAAGAAGAGAATTTTCTTTAAGTTTCTTTAATGCTTTCCGGATTTCTTTTCGGGGGGGGGGGGGCAACTGCCCCCTTGCCCCCCCCCCCCCCCTCCCGCTAGTTACGGCCCTGCTGTCATGGGCGCAAGTGTTGGCTCAAACCATCTCTTCCATCCATGACTGAATATTGACTTTAGATCTACCACTGTGCCGTTCAGGTACCACAGAAGTAAACCGACAAATCAGCATCGTGTTATCCCGCGAATATAGCGTCTTTTAAATGTCCCCCATTTTAAAAATAAAATATTTTACGTTTTTGAAAAATAGGAATTTTGTTAATCTTTGACACGAGTTGCACTTGCCTTTAAATAGCCCACAATTGTAATCTTTGACAGGAATTGCACCTGCCTTTAAATAACCCACAATTGTGTTGAATGAGATATATCACTTTCCATGAGTTATTTGTGTATAAAAAGTGTGAATACAAGGCTGGGAGTGAAGTGACTTTCAAGTAGCCACACACCAAGGACTGACTTTCAACATTACCTATGCGATTCACCTGGGAAAATTCTAGTTTCTGTTTTGTTTTTGCATTTGTGTTACTATGATCAACAGTGTGTTATTAGTTACTTCCCAGCTATCTTAAAATTCACTGGTTAAATGCATGTTGGTGGGACGCGGTATTGGGATGCGAACTCAGTACGTACTCTTACCAGCCAGCTAAGCTTAAGTAAGTTGGGATAACCACCACAGCACCGAAACCTGTCACGTGTTAATTTGAAACTCTAAACCGTGTCATCGTTCATTCGATAACGTAATTACCGCGCCACCAAAACATATATTAACTATTCATATTACATGTATACTGTTCCTGCCGTATAGTAACAGTAAGCTAATCTCAGTCACACATTGTAGGTACGGATCAATGATTTTTAATAGTGGAAACGCATAACATTAATGACATTTTATGTAGTTCTCATCAACATATACGCAGGGGTGTATTCAGGAAATATTTTGAGCAGAAGGGTGTTGGGGGATTACCGGGAAAAGTACACATTAATCAACTCGTCAAAAAGGCATTCCAATGAAGAAAAAGGTTAAACGAAGAAAGAAGACGCACTTGAATATTTTTAGGGGGGGGGGGGGGGGGGGGTCCTTGGTGTCTCTTGCATAAGCAAAATTATTGCTGGACCCAGCAATGGTGAGATTGGGGAGCTCGGTCTCCGCCTAAATCCGCGCCTGAATCGTTACCACAAGTCGCACTGTTGCAACGCACATTAAGGGAAAACAACAACAACAACAACACAAAACGAGCCAATAGTCAATACAACGTGATTTATTAAACATTTCTTATATCATTGCAGGAAGACCAACTGTCCTGCTAACAAACGTAGAAATGCATAGTGTGTGAATCAACATCAACATTAATGATATCTACACGTGGAAGATGATGCATAATTTAAACATTTTACATTTTGTACCCATATTGGTATGTTTAGTCAAGTTCACTCATGTATGTAACAAAGGCATCTATGAGAACGGATTGGTTTCATAACTTAGAAAATATTTATGTACAGTAATTTTTATTTACCATCATTTGCTTATATACAACAACAAAAAATTAAATCGAAAAGTATTAAATATTGCACATGTATAAAGACAGGCTAACTGATGAATGCTAGTGGCATTGATGCAATGTCTGCAATTTGATTAGAAGATGGGAACCCATTTTTGAATTGCTAGACGTTTAACAGTTTAAATAAATATACTCAGCGGAATGAATCACATTAAATTATCTTACTATACGTCTAGTATAAATTCCACAGTCTGATTAAAACGAACGTACTTTTTAACAAAATAAATTTAAAACAAATGTTAACAAACCTATGTGGTTATTATAAAACGAACAAAGTAATGGGAATGTATTATACGTTAGATTACATGTACTGTTTTTATTACAAAATAATATTAGGGTTTTTTTTCTCGTTGTAAGATAAATGGTATCTAATGGCCATTCGTGTAGTATTATTTATTTACTCCTCTTTATTTACAAATGCTCATAGAACATAATTATGATAAAGTTTAACATTATTTAGATAAAAGTACCTATACCAAAGAATCCATAACAAATTTAGTTTACGATGGAACTACATGTATTTTACTGAAACAAACAACGGTGAACTGTCGGGACCACAAGTGCCTATGACATTAATGCATTCTTTATAGTTCATTTTCAGATGGAATGACATATATATATATTAGCCACTGTGATGAAGTATGCATTGATTAATGTTAATGATGAAAATATATTTAGACCCCAGTTTGTAGTTCTAATGATGCATTAAGTATTTGAAATTACAAAGTTCATACAGACGTGCTAAATGGTCACCTTGTATAACGGTGACCTGTACACTTCAAACTTGTTATACAGACATACATTTTAAAGTCTTGGTCGCACGCACGACTGCTCAGATTACAAGGTTTAAAAAAAAAAAAATGTAATCATGTATTGCATTTCTACAAGAAAATTATATTCACTTGGCATACTAAACACTGCTATTTTAATACCCAACACGTTTTTCTTTATCTACACCAGGAAGGGAAAGGGATATTTTTTTTTTTTACGAAACGTCATTTCATTTCAACTTATGTTCGTGCATATATCCAATTAAGGTTCAAGCACGCTGTCCTGGGCACACACCTCAGCTATCTGGGCTGTCTGTTCAGGACAATGGGTTAGTTGTTAGTTGGTTAGTAGTTAGTGAGAGAGACGAGGGTCTAGTGGCCTTACACCTACCCAATGAACCCTTATGAACTCGCTCTGGGTTGGAGCCGGTATCGGGTTTAGAACCCTGTACCTACCATCCTGTAGTCTGTTAAACACTGCGCCACCGAGGCCGGTACGAGTTATCTTGCTGTCTAACATAATGATTTTGATTCTTTGTTGAGAGAACTACAGAGACATGGAAATCTGCTGTCGTAACACAAGCTACTTCTACATGTAAAGCAGCACGTGTATGCCTTTGGAGCACTAGTTGTGGGTCACTGGCTAAGACAGGAACAATCCCGAGTCGATCCGGCGACCCATCGCAACTCAGGCTAGCGCTCAGGGCCCATATTTTCGAAGCTATCTTAGCCTACGAAATCGTAAAATCATCGTAAGCTATGACATCACTATGGCGTGTGTTGTAGTGACGTCACAACCTACGACGGTTTTACGATTTCGTAGGGCTAAGATGGCTTCGAAAATATGGGCCCAGGATGGATACAATTCCCAAGGAACGTAATAAATGTGGTTTTTATGAACAAGCGGTCTGTACATCAGGGGCCTATTTTACAAAACATCGCAAGTTTACGTCTGTAAGTAGCAGTTATATCGGTCATTCATTTACACGTGTTTGACATCTTTTTCACGCAGCAAATTACATCATTACGGAAGGAGCATTTTAAGGACAAAAGAAAATGAAATATGTGTACGTCAAACTATATTTCTTGTACTATAATAATAATAAGAATTGTGGTTTAGTCGTAGATTTACGTTTACATGCAAAACTAGGCTTACGTTGTTTTGTGAAATTGGGCCCTAGGCCTATATTTTCGAAGAAATCTTAGCCTACGAAATCGTAAAATTATCGTAAGCTATGACGTCACTATGGCGTGTGCTGTAGTGACGTCACACCCTACGATGGTTTTATTATTTTTATAGCACTAAGGGAGCTTCGAAAATATGGGCCCAGGCCTGTAGACACGATATCTGGAATGGAGGGAGGGGGCACAAGACTGACTTTTATCTTTTGTTTATATATAATAGGAAACAAAAGTACATTTTCGTCTTCATTTGGGGGACACAGCATTACCCACCCTTCCCGTCCCGGTTCCTAAGGGCTTATACATAGAGGTCATTAATCGCATCTGTAGCCGAGAGGCATACTATATTTAAAGCGCTCTTTACAGCCACGGGACGTAGCCCAGTGGTAAAGCGTTCGTTTGATGCGCGGTCGGTCTAGGATCGATCCACGTCAATGGACCCATTGGGCTATTTCTCGTTCCAGCCAGTGCTCCACAACTGGTATAACAAAGGCCATGGTATGTACTATCCTGTCTGTGGGATGGTGCATATAAAGGTCCCTTGCTGCTAATCGAAAAAGAGTAGCCCATGAAGTGGTGACAGCGGGTTTCCTCTCTCAACATCTGTGTGGTCCTTAACCATATGTCTGACGCCATATAACCGTAAATAAAATGTGTTGAGTGCGTTGTTAAATAAAACATTTCTTTTCTTCCTTTACAGCCAGGCGATCGTTATACGGGGGCTTTTTGTTATTGCCGTCTTTGTATAAACATCATACGTAATTAAAATAATTTATAAGCCGATCTGGATGAGTAAAGCAGATTGAAAAAAAAAAGAGAAGATGATACACAGTTGTTCAAGGGTTCAGTGATGACAATTTGTCTAAGATCACAACCGTTTCATAAAGATATACTGAAAACTTCGCAAAGAAACATGTTCGATACTCTAACACCAGTTTCTATAAACCAGCAATAAAATACACCTGCAAAGTCACAGTATTGTCTCAACGCTCCATTATTTTTCAGTAGTGGAGAGATGAAACCATACTTAATTAACCCACCAAAATCATTGATGCTAAACTCCATACTAACATATATTCACATAAAATTAGTATTCAGTGGTGTATTTTAAGTAGGGGAATATCCTCGTAACTCGGACATTCCCCTATACATAGACGACCAGTACCGAAACACAGTATCATTTGTTACACCAAGCTGATTATTATTCACCTTGCTTAATCACAATCTGAATTTATTTTAAGTTTGGTATAGACTCCGTGCCATGCACTGGGCACATAGACTGCTGGAAAGAAATATAGAATACATGTTACAGACCAAATTTAATTCATTACTATCATAAAGTCATGTTTATAAAATGGAAAACTGTTATATGGAACTGAATATCAGTAATGTACGACTGAATATCAATAATATTGTTAAATTCCTGATACTTGATTAGAGTTTGGATTGCAGTAACTATTTACTGTTACTACTCATGTGATCCCTTATTTCTTTTCATCACTATATTTCAGTTATCTGAGCTGTTTGTCCATCAAAGGGAGAGGTCAATGTAGTGGTCTTACACGTCAAACGTGATCCATCAAGACTAACGCTGTTGTGGATCCGGTTCCGGCATGTGAACTCAGCACCTACCAGAACTGAAGACGATGGCTCAGCCACAATGTCACCAAGACCATCTCCATCTCATCTATAACATACCGTACATAACGTCCTATCAAATTACTTGAGAACAATAAAGTATCAGTGGGTGCCAAGACCATCTCCATCTCATCTATAACATACCGTACATAAAGTCCTATCAAATTACTTGAGAACAATAAAGTATCAGTGGTTGCCAAGACCATCTCCATCTCATCTGTAACATACCGTACATAAAGTCCTATCAAATTACTTGAGAACAATAAAGTATCAGTGGTTGCCAAGACCATCTCCATCTCATCTATAACATACCGTACATAAAGTCCTATCAAATTACTTGAGAACAATAAAGTATCAGTGGTTGCCAAGACCATCTCCATCTCATCTATAACATACCGTACATAAAGTCCTATCAAATTACTTGAGAACAATAAAGTATCAGTGGTTGCCAACGACACTGTTGGTCGTAATTGAGTTGCTCATTATCAACTTAAAATGTGTCCTTACACTGAAGAAGACAATACAATATTTGCCGAAATATCTGCTGTGCTTATATTTCTCACTCACTGTTGGGCATGCCTGACCACGACAAACGAAACAATGTAGTTGTAGACTGGGACAGCTGTATTGGTTTATTCTCAGTGTCAATATATACAGTATATATTGGCACCCAGTATATACAAAGTATATTGTCTGTGTTTTCACAAAATATTTAAGTCTGTTTAGAACCGAAGGTGGAAACTGGAACACAGGGTGGCCAAGAAAATAATTTTGAAGGTTTCACTGTGGTCCTCAAATGCAGAAGAAACCTTTTACTTTTTGTTCATATTCAGCTTGAATTTCAGCCTGTTTTTGTTAGTTAACAGAGGTGATATTTTCGTTTTATGTGTTGTTTAAACTTCTAGTAGAGAAATGGTATGAAATAGTAAATCCGAACGACAAAACCGGAATTCGTGATCAGGGTCGTATCTCTGCACAATGCACAATCGAATGGTCATTTGGCAAAATAGTGGCCGATTCCATAAATCTCAATCTAGTGCCTCGTCTATAGGAAGACAGCTATTCCCGAGAAGATCCTTTACTGGAGATTTCATCCTTCTTGCACCGCCATAAAGTCTTGGATTGTAAATATGAAGACCAGATCGACTGACGATAGGTCATGCATTCACTGAAAGCCAACAAACTCAGATGTCCTAGAGCACATTGGCGATTATGAATACAGCAGTACACGACACTGCATAGTGCTGCCACGTTATACAGTTCAATGTCCTTTGTGTTGCTGTTGGAACAAGGTACTCAGTCGGTGTACACTAAGGAAGAAACCTCTGACCTGGGAGGCTAAGATGAATCTGAATCAACAGTATCCATTACGATTGGTGATGTTCCTCGGAATACCTGATAAATATAAAATGGAGGTGGTTAACACAATAGAAGAAGCAATTTTTTGCAAAATGACACGAAACGATACCCAGTCATCAAAATTTAAATGAGTTAAGTTTTGATGGCTGGGTATCGTTTCGTATATTCATTTATTTATGTTATAAGCGAAACAAAGGCCACGAAAATACGTTTACAAAGTGAAAGTGGAAATATGAAATTCCATTCTTCCTTCATTTATTTGATAATAACGACAAACAGAGAAAAGAGACAAGACGATCTAAAACCCGACCAAAATACTCTTTGAGTGATTCATTGTTTCCAGTCAGTCAAAAATGTTCACATTGTTTTCACCTGGATCTGAATCTGACCCACGACTTTCAGAGAGCATACAGGACCTTCGCCCCCAACACCAAATAAAGTTTCCACACAAAAAATTCACAAACACACACACTCAAAAAAAACGAAAAGAAAAAAAACCCACAAAAATTCTCCACAATAGCAACAAATCAACTATATGACATAAAAAAAAATCCACAGGCGTGTATTCTAACAGAGATAAGAATTAGATTGACTGATGTCTGAAAGTCACATTTAGTATTGCGACTCTTTAATGTAAGATAACCGCAGCTTGTGTTAACCTGTTGTCTTAGACTTTCTTGCACTAAGTTTAACAAGCTCTCCTGGACTGCTGTGATCTTCTCAAGTCGTTCAAGACTTGCTGTGTACAGAGTCTCTAGAGATTCCTGCAAACAAAAATATACTGTACAAGTAAACCATGTATTATATACATATTAATTCAAATTAATGAACAATGGATACACATTTGAACCTGCTGCACAGTATCCACTTTTTGTGTCTTTCAGTTGGTATAGCTGAACTATTTGTGTGCTGGGGTGTCAAACAATCGATGGTATTGAAATACAGCACCTTCTAGCAGAATACTGACAAGTAAATTTAAAAGTTTAGAATTCAGTCGTCACATTGCACTTAATACCATTTTGGAAAAAACGTAGATAGTACTTTTGTCTCTTCGTAGACTCATACATTCCTGTATTTTAACTGACACACAAAAGCTATATTTTAAAGTAAATACAGAATATTATTAAGTTCTAAAAGAGACATTTGACAAAACAGCAAAACAACCTTTGCACACAGTGCATCAGTAACAATAACAGCTGTAAAGTTTTAAAAACAACAATACTAATATGTAAACAACAAAATTAACAAGTTGCTTAAAGGATTGAAAATAACATTATTTAACAACCCTAATAGTTATTGATGAATCACGACAATTACCATTTTGGTTTCAATAATGCTGCCAAGATTCTGTATTTGTTTTCCAAGCAACTGAGCATCTTGTGATGATGGAATGGGAGACGGAGGATACTGGGGCAGAATAGCTTCTGTCGTGATATCAAACAGTTTTCTGTGAACACATAAAATATATTATGAAATATCTGTTTTCTATGAACACATAAAACACGTTATATAACATCAATCAGTTTTCTGTGAATACATAAAATACATTATATAATATATATCAAACAGTTTTCTGTGAATACATAAAATAATTATAAAATATCAAACAGTTGTTTGTGAACACATACAATACATTATAAAACACCAGTTTTCTGTGAACACATAAAATACATTATGAAATATAAGTTTTCTGTGAACACATAAAATACGTTATAAAATAACAAACAGTTTTCCATGAACACAAAATACGTTATAAAATATCAAACAGTTTTCTGTGAATACAAGAAATAATTACAAAATATCAGTTTTCTATGAACACAAAGATAGATATAAAATATATGATACAATAGCACACTCTTTTCTCAAACGTAATTATAAAAACTCACTATAAAATACAGAAAAGGTTTTCTGTGAACATACATTACAAAATACAGTTTATAACATCAGTTTTCAACACTTTAAATATCAAACACCTTTCTGTGAACATATAAAAATATGTATCACACATTTTTTCGACGAAAACAAATTACCAATCTAATTAAAATTATCTCACCAGTAGAGCTAATTTTAATCAGATTGACAAATTACGTATTTATAACAAGGTATATATAACATTCCAGTAAAAAAAAATATTTGATGTGTTTATAATATCGCACCTGGTAGGTGTTGTTTTGGGTGAAACTGGGGATGTTGTTCGTTTTGGAGACATCACATCGAAAACACCTTTCTGGCTGTAATGGAAAAAGCAGACCATTAAAAATATTTTTAATATGAACGACAAACCGTACTATATCTCTTCATAATGCAGTCGAATGGGCATTTGTCAATACATAGTGGTTGATTCAATGAATCTGTATCTAGTACCTCGTTTATAGGACAGCCACAACAGAGGAGATCCTTCACTGCAGATTTCATCCCTATTGCACCGGCACAAACTGAAATGTAACTCCCAGACTAGTTTACTAGATTAAAACTAGCACCGGACAGAAGGAAAGGCTATTCCAAAATAAAGAAAGAAATGTTCTATTTAACGACGCACTCAACACATTTTATTTACGGTTATATGGCGTCAGACATATGGTTAAGGACCACACAGATTTTGAGAGGAAACCCGCTGTCACCACTACATGGGCTACTCTTTCCGATTAGCAGCAAGGGATCTTTTATTTGCGCTTCCCACAGGCAGAATAGCATAAACCATGACCTTTGTTGAACCAGTTATGGATCACTGGTTATGTGCAAGTGGGTTACACCTACCCATTGAGCCTTGCGTAGCACTCACTCAGGGTTTGGAGTCGGTATCTGGATTCAAAATCCCATGCCTCGAATAGGATCCGAACCCAGTACCAACCAGCCTGTATACCGATCGCCTAACCACGACGCCACCGAGGCCGGGCCTATTCCAAAATGGTCACGGGATAGGAGGCACAAATGTAATTATTTTCTTGTACACCTGATGTGTCGTTTGAAAAAAAATGTTTTGTTAAACATATCTCTGGTTTTAAAAGGATATGTGTCCATAAATGGGCATTTACAGAGAAACCTCTTTCTGAAACTAGTGTGGCTCCCCCTACAGACGTATTTCATAATGCATTGTGTTCATAGGAAGTGTTGAGAATCGGTTGGAATTTCATCATCGGTTATAATCGACTGGCACCAACCGATCAACTTTCGATTACACAATCGGTTAGAATTATATGAACGTAAGGAGGATTTGAATTATACGGGACCATACACCTATTGTCGTGTTCACAGGGATCTAGACTCTACAATTGGCTAATGTTACCTTAAATAACTACGTATTATCTGTTTTCGTTATCTTGGACATGTGGCCTCAATAACTGAATAAATATCTTGTCTTGTCTTGTCTTGTCTTGTCTTGTAATATCTGTTTTCGTTACGTTGACATGAAAACAAACCCCAACCCCAACATATTTACACAAAGTCCGTCATCCAAACTGGAGAAACAATTACAGTTAACATTTTCCGCGAGGATCTAATACAGATTTTTATAATCCATCATCATATCAGAAGAGCCAGATTAATCTTTGGAACATTATTGATCATAGGCATAAACAGTTTTTACTGGTGGGTCTTGCCGATTACAGATGAATTGAGGGTCCTTTCTCCATGCCGACAGTGTTTCTGCCAGAAAGAAAATTTGGGTGTGGCGCTATGGAATTAAATACAACCACAGTCAACAGGGGATATGGGGGGCCTCCACCAGAAAGAAAATGGGTTACGTTTAGGGTTAGGATTAAGAAAATCATACAGTAATGATAAGAGTCATTAATTTTGTCAAAATGTTAACTTAAAAAGATAAACAAAAATTGGGTATGGCGCCATACCCGTTTTACCCTTTGGCAGAAACCCTGGCCGAGTATTACATTCATATTATATTCAGTCAGACAACTATGGTTGTAAGTTATTTAATTTTATTAATATTATTTTTCACGCATCATGTGCTCTATTACGATACCTTTGTCATTATGAATATAAAGTTACTTGACAGCCATCAGCTATCAAGACAGAACCACAAATCAATCAATATCAGTGTCTGAACAAGACAGATGACTAAATTGTGGTTTCTTATTGAATTATTAACAATAATTTTAAACGGAGTTTTTATTTTTGAAGTAATCCAAATAACTGCATGTCATAACAATAATCTTCATATTATTAAGAGAAAGACAAGACTGATATACTTAACCTTTTAATATAATGCAATCAGACGACTGAACGTTTTAGTCACTATTATTTGACCGATAAAAATAAACGTATTACTGCAATGGCGTATGCATATTTTGATAGTATTAGACACAGGAAGAGCACATTCAACCGACATTCCGTGTGTTATCATATTTAGTATACAATGTCGACCTCACCTGCTGAAGGATGTAGATTTTACTGTTTTCTTTGGCGAAGGACTACCGGAAGCATTGATTGTCAACTCACTTGCACGCCTGCGCGGTGACGTGGTGGTTTTGAACACCTCTAAAGCACCATGCGTTTTGGGTGAGACTGTCTCTGACTCTATCGCTTTGTCGTCTGCTCCTGTAGCAGCAGCAGACGTATGTACAGACGCGTAATCCAGATTGCTTATCGTATCACAGCAAGGGTCACTAGCACACACGTTACTATCCGTTGGTTCACTGCACTCAGAAATAGCATTCTCTATACAATACATCTCATTCTTAAACACATCCTTGTCCTCTGTATCGACGGCAGTGTATCCAGAAGGAGCAGGTCTCGTTATTTTGGGTAACCTGGACGATTCGGAACACATATTAACTTTACAGTTGTCCTCCGCAACCCAAGCCGTCTTGTTTTCCAAATCGAACACGTCGTCTCCCTTCTGTCTGCGAACCTTTCTGTGGAACAGACGTCTTAAGGTTCCGAACGCTCGGTGGAAAATGCTCGTGGCATTGGTGTACGTCACCTCGGAGTCAAACGGTTTTATCTCTGACGAGAAACTCTGATCCTTCTTCCTGGCAAATGTGTTTGAATCGCGATCGCCGTACCCCGATGGTGAGTGGGACACAGCAACGTCTAACTGTTTCAGTGGTTTGACATTCACCCTGTGCGCCTCCACCTCTCTTAGTCGCCTCTGACCGTAATCTCTGATGATGGACTGAAACAAGAACAAATACTAGTAATATACCCTTTGGCACAATATCACCTCAGTACATATAGTAATAGTATACTAATAGTACATCAGTGACGGATCAAAATGATCCACTGTCAGACGGCAGACACAATAAATAGACATCATTTGCACAGAACATTCAAAATTGGCGATTCCGAAGACTGCCCTTGTGGACAAGCGGCTGAAACACCTGAACATATCCTACAACACTGCAGCCTACACAACACATCCAGACAATTAATATGGCCAAACACAACAACACTCGCCACAAAACCGCATGGAACAGTTCCTGAACTAATGAACACCGCCTCTTTTGTGGGAATGACTGTCTGATGATTTGACTAACGAACAACGATAAGAAGAAAAGAGACGGCTCACGTTCAATCTTCAGGTGGATATCCGTCCATAACAATCATCATTCGTGAGTTGTCTTGAGAACCCGAAGCATGCACCCGTTTTAATTAGAAGATAATTTCGGATATATTTTGAACTAGTATGAACTAGCTTTCCCATATTTCCGTACCAAATATTACCGATAATGGAGGGAACGGAACCCACAACACTCCCTGGATAAACAAAATACCTAAAACAACTATATTATATCATACAACATATAGTGCCACAATTTCTTAATTAAACTGCGGAATTGTGCACAACGACACTTAAAGAACACACAGTTGCTTGTTATACATGGTAGAAACATTTTGCCAGACACTGACAGCCAAGTTGTATTACTGACTTGTAGGTGGGTGGTAAAATATTAACTAATTTACATACCTCCGCATCTGGATGGTCTTTCAACGCATTGAGAACATCTTCCCGAGAAACGACGAAAAGTTCCGAGTAGCCAACAGATCTGACGTCAGCAGTGCGTCTAAAATGAGAAGAACAGTTATTATGTTCACCAGCTTCGATAGGCTAATACTGAACTCATCAGCTTTACGGGTAGGCTTCGTATCCAATATCAGAATTTATTCCAGAGTGAGTTTTCATACCAGTTAAGTAATACAGAACTACCAAATTTCGATTTTGTTTTCTTACTAACCAATATCGAGTAACTATTAAGCTTTGTTCCGGTCAGGTAACTCCGATAGCTGCCGCTGACGTTAAGTAATTGTTTTGGTTTAATTTAGATTGCCCAGTCTAAAAGCGCCCAAATTTATAAATTTTGAAGTAGGCAGAGCTCTAATTATTTGGACTGCGCAAACAAATTATTAAATTTCCCTGGTTTTATTTTGGCATTTAAAATTCAAAATTGTTTTATATTTCTGTCCCAGGCCAGATCACTGGCTATTCAGAGATGCTCGAAACTCTAGTGGTATAGAAGAATGTAAATAAATATTGGTAATGGTAATGGTGTGATACGTCGGTTTGTGGCTTGCATTAATCCATTATCTTCTGTGGCTGTTACTTACCAGACAGCCGAAGTCTACCCATGACAGTGTGCTTGATTATTAATTTCAGTAGAAAGAATGTAATCACCATCCTTCCTCTCCTCCTCATCAACATCTAACTGTAGATGTTGGATGATGTTGTAGTCAGTGTTATTCCGGATATTTAACGATGTTGTAGACGGTCTGATAAATCAACTTTCACCAAATATATAGCCATTCCTCGGACGTCAGTTGGTAATCGAAGCATCACTACATTTTAATCCAGCCAGTGCACCACGACTGGTACATCAAAGGCCGTGGTATGTGTTATCCTGTCTATGGGATGGTGCATATAAAATATCCCTTGCTGCCAATCGAAAAGAGTGGCGACAGCGGGTTTCCTTCTTCAATATCTGTGTGGTCCTTAACCATATGTCTGACGCTATATAACCGTAATAAAATGTGTTGAGTGCGTCGTTGAATAAAATATTTCCTTCATTTACTACATTTTTAAGAATGGAAATATTTTATCCACTTTATTAGATTCTTATTCTCAAAGCGTATGAAGAAAGTTTTGTTTCACAAGCATATTTGTTAAGTCATCACTGCAAGTTCACTTCGTGTCATTCGTAGTGGCAGTGTGAGTAAGACAAAGATGTTCCAATCTATTTAAAAAAACCGACATTGATAACGATGATACTCTGATACAATATAGTAGATAACTTTTTTTTTTTTTTTTTTTTTTTTATTGACCCCAGACACAAGTATGGCAGTGTCAGGGTTGGGGGCCCTGATTTCACAACCGTACATCCATGTTATAAGTACATATCAACATTATTTATATATATATAGTAGATAACTCTTGATTTACTGTAAGTTTATGAAATCACAGTTGCTTCCCTTCTCTCATCATCTCCCATCAACATTTTCATCTCGCGGTTTGGACTACACCCAAGTCTCAAGAACTATATTTCCGCACAGCACTACACCTTCCACATCAAATGGCCTAGGGATTTTCTTGACGGGATGCAACCCATCTCGTCCCTACAAGTTGTGCACCTTAACGGCCTTAACGAGGCCACACACGTGGACATATAGATCGGCCTTTAAACTTTTAAGCCCCAGTCACACCGAGCCTGCAACCAGTTTACGACCTAACTGCGACCGAAATTTTTTGAAATCGCGGGCAAATCGTAGAAAGAGCACGCGACTGGTCGCTGAGGTCGTGGGTGATCGCCAGAGCAAAATTAGTTGCAGCAAGGTCAATGGTCATGTTCAAAACGTCTGACCTGCGATTCCAAATCGTAAGAGGTCGCAGACAGGTCTTACATGGTGGTACCACCAGTCGTGCATGATCGCGGGTCAAGTAGTCGCACGGTTTGGTCATGCTACTGGTCATGCCACCTGACGATTGGTGGTGCCACCTGTAGTACGACCTCACGATCAGTAGTGCGACCAGTCACGACCTGCCCCGACTGGTTGCAAGACCTTACGACTGGTGGTACCACCAGTCTTTAGCTCGCAGACCGGTATATTTGGAGTGGCTTCTGGGGTTCAGGTCACTCTCCACTACGACACCCGAAGAGAGCATATTGCTATGACGGGTGTACCAGTGTCGCCGAGAAGACTCGAACTTATGTTGGCTCGACTCCAGATGGAGCCACAACAACAGCTGGATGCTGTAGCCGCACGATCGCAAACCTTTATATCTGATCGAGCAACCCATCTCACGACTGGCTGCGATTGGCTGCGATCGATCGTGCGAGCGGTCGCCACGATTGATCGTACGATCGGTCGCTGATAGCCTCCACTAGTCGCACGATGACCTATGATTGATCTTGCCATCGGTCTTCTCCAATCGTTGGTGATCGCACGACCACGCGTACCACCAATTGTACGATGATCTACCACCAGTTTTCAGCGCAATCGCAAATGGAGATCGTAGCAAACATTGCCGATTGGTCGTACCTCGGCCAAATTGCCACCAATCGCACGATCCAGAAAACCTACGATCCAGTGTGACTAAGATTGTAGATCTTCATTCAAAATTTATAGTCAATATTAACTTTTTTTTTCTATATTATTAAATAGTCCGATCGTCTCTTCTTTCCCTCATTTATTTGTGGAATGTCCTTCTAAAATGCTCCAAATAATATAAATATTCAACCGAGCAGTCAATTCTTTTTTATATTTGGCTAGTTAACTTTTTAATTAAACAAATAAATAAATAAATAATCTGTTTTACGAATTGCTATTCCAAAAGTATGTCCATTTCCATATGTCTACCCCCCTCCCTTTCTGTCCCGGACCCAGTTACTGACGAAGTCAGAGATTGTGCCCGGGAGAGACGAGCTTGAAGCTTAATTGGATATAGGCACGTTAATATGTTATCCAATCCAATCCAAGCCGATCTTGCGGTTGTCACCGAAATAAAATACACATCAATATTATGGAAACTAAATCTTCTTCTTAAATATTTAATGTGGTACAAGACAATGGCATTTTTCGAACAAATTATTAACTTAATGGGTTTTTTTTCTAGAATACAGCATACCTGTTGATACCTCCATCTAGATTGAGAATTCCAATTTCACCGAAGAAATCACCAGCAGCCATTCTTTTTAACACTATTCCATTTGCACTGCAACAGAAGAATGTAATATGATATTTATTCATGCTGATTGAAGAAAGCATTTTTAAAGCACATCATTTTAATAAGATAATTCCAACCTGTAATTATTATTTTGTTACAAATGCTTGGGTTGGTCCACATGATATCATGTGACTTAAAAAAACATACATTCTAATCTCCATGAACATCTTTTTTTGTAATACTTTCGGCAATAAATAGAGAAGACAACAACCAACGAAAGAGTTTGATTGTCACTGCATAATTGTAGTATTTTATATTGATGAAATAGTTATACAGTTAGGATTATCAGAAATCAACGATTTGTTTGATTTTTTTTACATATATTTACGGTTGCATCAGAGCCGGTTTAAAGATCCGCGGGGCCTGTAGCACAAATAATAGCGGTCCCTCTTCCCAGGATATATATTTTGCAAACCCCGCGGGCACAGGGGAAAATAAATGTACACATCACCGCAGGGCCCGTAGCACGTGTTACACGTGCTACTAGAATAAACCGGCTCTGGGTTGCATGAGCCACAGAACTGCTTCACAGACATGAACGAAGGAAGGAAATGTTTTATTTAACGACGCACTCAACACATTTTATTTACGATTATATGGCGTCAGACATATGGTTAAGGACCACACACATATTGAGAGAGGAAACCCACTGTCGTCACTTCATTGGCTACTGTCGTCACTTCAATGGCTACTCTTTTCGATTAGCAGTAAGGGATCTTTTATATGCACCATCCCACAGACATGATAGTACATACCACGGCCTTTGTTACACCAAGACATGAACAACTTCAGGCTACATTGTGCACCAGTAAGATGAAGTGTCTAAAGCTGTTCTGTGGTTAATACTGTCATAAACGTTAAGTTTTTTAAAAACGATTTTATCACACTAGCATGGATTCATCTGTTGATTTATTAAAAAACACCTATACATATTATGATTATAAAATCGGCTATTTTACAATACTCGTTTTGGTCCATATGAATGTCTACATGACAAGTTAGACAACTATATCTTGTATATGCATGCGTCCTCGTTTAAAAAACAAGAGTAAAGTTTGTTTTATTTAACGACGCACATTGATTTTTTTTATCTTATCATCGGCTATTGGAAGGAAGGAAGGAAATGTTTTATTTAACGACGCACTCAACACATTTTATTTACGGTTATATGGCGTCAGACATATGGTTAAGGACCACACAGATATTGAGAAAGGAAACCCGCTGTCGCCACTTCATGGGCTACTCTTTTCGATTAGCAGCAAGTGATCTTTTATATGCACCATCCCATAGACAGGATAGCACATACCACGGCCTTTGATGTACCAGTCGTGGTGCACT
The DNA here is from genome assembly GCF_016097555.1 of Gigantopelta aegis. Taxonomy (NCBI): domain Eukaryota; kingdom Metazoa; phylum Mollusca; class Gastropoda; order Neomphalida; family Peltospiridae; genus Gigantopelta; species Gigantopelta aegis. Next base: position 31,187,688 of record NC_054701.1, on the reverse strand, counting down.
GGCTGGAGCGCGAAATAGCGCAATGGGCCCACTGACGGGGATCGATCCCAAACCGACCGCGCATCAAGCGAGCGCTGTACCACTGGGCTACGCCTCGCCACCGACTATTGGACGTCAAACATATGGTCATTCTGACACTGGTTTTTAGAGGAAACCTGCTGTCGCCACATAGGCTACTCTTTTACGACAGGCAGCAAGGGATCTTTTATTTGCGCTTCCCACAGGCAGGATAGCACAAACCATGGACTTTGTTGAACCAGGTATGGATCACTGGTCGGTGCAAGTGGTTTACACCTACCCACTGAGCCTTGCGGAGCACTCGCTCAGGGTTTGGAGTCGGTATTTGGATTAAAAATCCCATGCCTCGACTGGGATCCGAACCCAGTACCTACCAGCCTGTAGACCGATGGCCTAACCACGACGCCATCGAGGCCGGTGTCCTCGTTTAAAAGGCAAGAGAATGAATATTTAGCTATTTACACAATTAGTCTAGAAAGAGCGAGCTAGGAAACCTTCTTGTGTCTTTTAGTCTACACCTACCGAAAAGCAACAGATCAGGTCAGGTCATGCCAAAGGACTTAACATGTACATTCAGTGCAAGCTGTTGTAGTACACGCCTGCCATGGACGCAGGTGTCGACCTACGCCGGCTCCTTCGTGCAGGACAGGAGAGGAAAAACAACATGGTATAGGGATTAACGTGCACATTCAGAGCAAGCTGATTTAGCGCACGCCTGTCATAGGCACAGGACAGGAAAGGGTTGGGGTGGGTGTGAGAAGGGACCGCCTGCACTGAAAGGTGCTAGAGAGCACCAGCAGCCCGACCGGGGTCGGTAACAGGTGGAGGGTTGGTTTGGGTGTTATGGAATTTGGAATGTCCCGTAGGATTAATGCCAAAGGGAAAAGGTGCGCAATTTGAATGAAGGAAATTTGGCGCATTTTTTATCGGTCGACCAAATAGAAAAGTGGTAGCTATATATGTTTTTGAACTTAGTTTGTCGAGAGTAGCTCGTTACTAGGACCTAGTTGGTGTTGAGATGTCTCCCTTGGTTGCCCATGATTCAGATCGTGGCATGACAACCCCGAAAAACAACAAGGAATCTTAAGCTTTTATCTGCATTCTTCTATAGCCATGACAGTACATATCACAATCTTTGATATACTAGCTATGGGGCACTGGTCGTTACGAGAACACCCCCCCCCCCACCCCCCACCCCGTTTTTCACTAATCATTTGCAAACTATTATGACTGGTTTTTGAAGTGATGTGTTCTCGTTAGAGTAAATACTCACCTGATGACCTCGACCATCCCATCAGCGACTATGAACATCTCCCTGGCGACCTCCCCCACTCGACAGATGAGATCGCCCGGGGTGAAGATGAAGGCTTTCATCTTGAGCACCAGGTCGTGTAGGAACTCCGGCTGACACTCTTGGAAGATCGTCACCTACAAACATCAGAGGACTAATTCACTAAACTGTCGCAATTTGGCGATCTCGCAGTGCAGTGCAATAAAGAAACTCGTAAAGACAATCTGATGTGGCTAAGTAAGAAAGCTTTGCGAATTTGGCCTCAAGTCTGTAATTGGCAGGGACAATGAACAGAACAGAACCGAACAGAACATAATTGTATTTACTCTCTTGGCCACCATTCGGTGACATCGGAGAAACATATATAACAATAAATACAAATAGTCAACACAACTTCCAAAAATATTATATGAATATTAGGAGGTACAGATGTGTTTGTAAATAATCGATTTAAATTTACACACTTTTTGAAGAACACCGATACGTTTACAATTAAACAGTTTCTGGAGTTTATATGCATTTGGTCTTTTCAAATAGGTTTTTAAAAAAGATATTTGCGTCTTTCTTCTGTAAATTTTGTACATATAAATAAATAATGGAATTCATCTCCAACAACTTTAGTATTACAATATGTGCAGCTTCTATTTTCATATAAAATATTTGCTTATCTTCCCTTTTCAACTGGTAAAAAGGGATTAGAGATTTGAAATCGAAAAAAATGTAGTATACATCGATTTATCTATGATATTAAAGTATGATTCTAATTCCAATTTTTCCTTAAATATTCTGTAGGTTATTCCTTTACTAGATGTAAACAATTCACTTTTCTAGGTTTGCAAGAACTGATCTAAGTCTTAATTACTTTTAGGCAATTCACCTATTTAAAACTCTGCTGGTTCCAAACATTATTCGATCCAAGCTGGTAATATACGTTTGTGACATTTATAATTCATTTATAAGTTGTACGAAATTGAATATAATCATAGTAAAATAATTGATAAGTTCTTATCGATGTTTAAGACTGTTATCCATTAACAACCTAGCCCATAAACAGATAATTCAGAAATTTACAAAACGTATTCTTTATATTAAGTGACATTTTTTGTCTAGATAGAAAAGCTCGTATACTACTGTCGACAGATATGTTTTTGTTTGTTTTGCTTTAATGCACACACACACACACCTGCCCCCTGCCCCCTGCGCCGCCCCTCGCCGCCCCCGAAGCCCATAGTACGTACCGGTATATGAATGTATAACGAAAATATGTGCAAGATTAACGACCACAAGTTTATTAAACGTCATGCTTCATATTAGTCCAGGTTGTCTACATGTTTTTTCTTTCTCTAGTAGCAACATAAATGATCAGTTTTAAATTGTGTATTTTTGTTCAGTTAAATAACAGATTGTCTACATGTATACTGAATAGTGCTGTAACTTGAAAAATGAAAAAAGTATGAAGTAAACACACATACACACACATGTAACACTATCGGTTTATCATGCACTTCACGGTAATGCATAACCTTTTGTAAAAACTCTCGCGAGATCTCGTTTACATAAAAGATGGCTCTTTGAGATCAGTTTGTTTCTGTTTGTATTTTCAACAACATCTCTAAATGTTGTTACATGGTGGCAGCGCGGAAGAGATGTATGCAGACGACTGTCTGAGCATCTCTGGAACTCTCGCAAAAACATGTATGTAGCGAATCTCTTTGTTGTTGCTAAGAAGGACACGTAAAACGTTTGCTAAAATGAAGTCGTTTGCTAACGCCGTTCGCAGTTGCAACGGAACCGGTAATGTGCGTGTTACACAGAATCGCTTTGTAGCCACTCTATTCTTTCGTTGAAAGAACGTAGTAATGTTTTACTCAGTAACTATGTTTTACTGGAACTGATTTCTGTTTGAAATACGACTTTATTAAACTTCTACTGTATTAGTGGAAATAGCTCTGAATTGCCGAACTGTGGTATATTCCTTGGCGTCTGTTCGTAGTAAGCGTGGGAAATTAACTGAATTGCCGAACTGTTTACTCATATTCTGTAAATACATTCTACTGTGGTGCAACTATGTATATCCTGCCAAAACAGTACATTGGTAATCTAAAGATACGCCCTGAAACTGTGAATCTCAAAATGTGGAACAACTCTAGCTTTCAGGCACATGGAAGATGTAAAGTGAAAACCATAAATCCTGTCACAAAACGAAAGTACATGGTCAATTTTGTGATCGTTGAAGAAAATCTTACTCCACTACCGAGTCGTAGAGCTGCTGAGAAAATGGGTCTAATAACTATTAACTATCACAACTTTGAACAAGTAAGCACTGTTCTGCCTACTAATGTGTTTGTGCAAGAATTCCCTGAAGTGTTCTCTAGTAAACTTGGGAATCTTCCTGGCAAGAAAGTTCATCTAACTGTAAATCCTGATACGGATCCTGTAATCCGACCTGCTCGTACTATACCTGAATCTATTAAAGCTGATCTCAAAACTAAGCTTGATGAACTTGTCTGTACTGAAGTTATTACTCCTGTTGACAAACCTACAGATTGGGTTAGTCAAATGTCTATTGCAAAGCGCAAATATGAAGACATAAGAATCTGTATAGATCCAAGACCTCTGAATGAAGCTCTGAAACGAGAACATTATATGCTTCCAGTACTCGATGATATTTTACCTGAAATATCACAAGCTACTAAGTTCTCTACATGCGATCTGAAGAATGGATACCTTCATTGTGAACTTGACGAAGAATCGAGTCTTCTTACTACCTTTGCTACTCCTTTTGGAAGATATCGTTGGCGTCGTCTACCATTTGGGTTAAATGTGAGCAGTGAAATCTTCCAGAAAAGACTTGGAAGGTTTGGAAGGTGTTCGATGTGTCATAGATCACATAATCGTCTGGGGTCACACTGATGATGAACACGATTCTCGTGTAAGAACACTTTTGGAACACTGTCGTAACATTGGTATATCTCTCGATGCCGAAAAGTGTAATTTTGGAGTAGAAGAAATATCTTTCATGGGACACATTGTGAGTAATCGTGGTCTCAAACCTGATCCTGCTAAAATTGAAGCTCTTGTGAAGATGGAACCACCCACTGATAAGGAAGGCGTTGAAAGGCTTAAAGGTATGGTGAACTACCTGTCTAAGTTTCTTCCTAACTTGTCAGATGTGATGCAACCTATTAGCATGCTCTCTCACCAAGATGTTGAATGGTCATGGACTAGCATACAAGACAAAGCTTTCAGCAAACTGAAAACACTTTTAACAGAAGCTCCTGTACTTGCTTATTTCGATGACAAGAAACATTTGGTAATCCAGTGTGATGCTAGCAGTAAAGGTTTAGGTGCTGTACTTCTCCAAGACTCGAAACCGTTAGCTTATGCTAGTAGAGCCCTTACTGATACTGAACCAGGATGTGCCACAATTGAAAAGGAAATGTTGGCAATCATCTTTACACTTGAAAAGTGGCATCAATTCACATATGGCCGTCCAATCACTGTGTTCACTGACCATAAACCACTTGAAAGTATCTCTAAAAGGCCAATCGATAGAGCACCGAAACGTCTACAAGGTATGCTTTTACGTGCACTTGCTTATGATATTGAAGTAAAGTACCTTGAAGGAAAACAGATGTACATAGCTGACACTCTGAGCAGAGCACATCTACCTGAAAAAGTAGGCCAAGAAGAGTTTGAAACAGTAAACGCTGTTACTTACCTCACTATGCCAGAAGAAAGAATTGATGAAATTCGAAAGAAGACAAATGAAGATTCAACACTACAGCTCTTATCAGATACCATTCAAAATGGTTGGCCTGACAATAAATCCACTTTGTCACCTTTGATCACTCCTTTCTTCAATGTTCGCGATGAACTTGCAGTAACTGATGGACTAATATTTAGGGGTGAAAGACTCGTAATTCCTAAAATTATGAGATCTGAAATCAAGAAAGACATTCATGTTGGACACTATGGCATAGAAGGTTGTCTCAGAAGAGCACGAGAATATGTATATTGGCCAGGCATGAGCCAAGAGATTAAAGAGTGGATTGGCACTTGTGAAACCTGTCACGAATTCGAACAGTCTCAACCGAATGAACTCTTATGAGTTATATTCCTGAAAGAGCATGGGAAAGAATTGGAACTGATTTACTTTCCTATCATGGTAAAGACTACCTGATAACTGTCTGCTACAAGTCGAACTTTTGGGAAATTGATCGTTTGTATGACACAAAAGCTAAAACTGTCATTACAAAATTGTAAGCTCATTTTGCAAGATATGGCATTCCAGATTATATAGTAAGTGACAATGGTCCACAATTCTCATCGGACGAATTTCACAAATTCACGAAGAAATGGGGAATCACTCACACACCCACCTCACCATATAACGGCAAAGCAAATGGTAAAGTTGAATCAGCTGTTAAATCTGCCAAAAGAATGCTGCGGAAAACATCAAAGTCACATGAAGACCAATATCTCGCACTACTGAACATTAGAAACACCCCTACCCAAGGTGTTGACAGCAGTCCTGCTCAAAGACTTTTAGGAAGAAGAACAAAAACAATACTGCCAACTTCAAGAAATCTTCTCAAACCAGGAAACATACAGAATGAACGTGAAACTGAACAACTGAGGTCAAACCAAAAGCGACAAGCTAACTACTATAACAAATCAGCACATGATTTGCCTGTACTTAAAAAAAGGCGATACTGTAAGAATGAAACCTTTCAGAACAGGTGAAAAAGCTGAAGTTACTCGTAGATTAGATGAAAGATCATATGAACTTCGATCTGGTGAAACTTTTTATCGACGTAACAGAGTACATTTGAAAAAGACGCATGAACCTGCACTAGATAATGTGTTGACTAACTTTCCGTTTGAAACACTTGAACCAAAGTACCGTGTCGAGAAACCATGTCACCATGAATCAACTCGTGAAATTCCTGCAAGAGAAACCCTGAGTATGTCTGGACCCAGCACATCCAGATTTGGTCGTACCATCAAACAGCCTACTAGATGGAAGGACTATGTTAAATAACTTGTTCATTTATATTAAGGAAATTCTTCAAAGCTATTTCATTATTGCTCCATTCTGTTGGAAAAGTCAACCTGTTTAAATATTTAAAAAAAAAAAAAAAAATTATTGATCTGTTTTGATAACTGAAAACTTTACTGTTTTTCGTGTTTATGCTGTTTTCTCATGAATGGTTTACCTAGTATATTCATGAACGGTCAAGCAGAACATTTGTGAAGAATTTCACAGTATGAACAGTCACCTATATGAGTTGATATTCATGAACTGAAATTTCATAATTGACAGTTTGTGGTAGTATTAATTTTAACTTGTATTTTAGAGTTTCTGATTTAATCTTTCTTAAAGCTATTAACAAGTTGTCACATTATTATTATTCTGAACAACTTTAAGAACTGAACCTTTAGCTTCTCATAGAGGGAAGGATGTAACACTATCGGTTTATCATGCACTTCACGGTAATGCATAACCTTTTGTAAAAACTCGCGAGATCTCGTTTACATAAAACATGGCTCTTTGAGATCAGTTTGTTTCTGTTTGTATTTTCAACAACATCTCTAAATGTTGTTACCACACACACACACACACACACGCACACACACACACACACACACAGAGAGAGAGAGAGAGAGAGAGAGAGAGAGAGAGAGAGAGAGAGAGAGAGAGAGAGAGAGAGAGAGAGAGAGAAATGTATATCACCTTTTTCAATGTTTCAAGATTCACATAGATGGCCAACTCTGTTTTTAGTTTGTCTGGTAACAGTTGAATAGAATTAATATCGTAACCGTTGAGACGGCCCCTGAAATAAAAAGCGAAAAAACTACTACTGAAACAAAGAAAAAATAAAGTAATAGTAGACTAATTAAATATATTACATGCTACAGCATCAAAGATTCACGACGGGTTTTATAAAGCATATTTTTCATAATCTGTACATTATTTCATTTCAGCTTTCATACTTATATACTTATTATATGTCCTTGTCAAACACCTTGGCCTTCAGGGATGTCAGAACAAATCAAAGTTTGTTTTGTGTAACGACAACACTAGCTACTGAAAACTAATAGTCGGCTATTGGATGACACATGTTTGGTCATTCTAACACGTAGTTTTTAGAGGAACGTTCTACACTTTTTTTTATTAGCAGCAAGTTAAAAAAAACTACATATATGCACTTTCTTAAGGCAGGGCAGTACATGCCACAGGAGAGGGGTGAGAACACCCAGCACCTAATTCATGGATGCGTCTTGCACGCTGGTATTGCTGGCTTTATTCTTACCTGGACCAAACGTAGTCGTACCACCGCTGGACTCTCTTGGAGAGATCCGGGGGAATACTATGGGTGGCCATATACAGCTTAGCGCCATCCTGAAAATATGAATAATAAATAAATAAATAAATAAATAAATAAATAAATAAAACCACCGTCACCAAAATAATAATATTAAAATAAATAAATAAACAAATAATATGGTTATATGACAGTGACATCTTACCAATGCTCCATGACTGGTATATCAATAGCGGTGGTTATAATTATGTTGTAATCGATATAACAATAGAGGGAGAGAGAATTACTTAGTTGAACATATATGGACCATGCAGATAACGATATTTTCTATCAATATATTTTAGACTGTATTGAAGAATTCCGAAATGAAAAATATATACTTTGTGGAGATTTCAATTTAGTGTTAAACCAGGATCTCGATACCAAAAACTATAAACACATAAACCATCCAAAATGTCGGAAACAAATTAACGAAAACATGGAAACATTTGATTTAATAGATCCTTTCAGAGAATTATACTCTAATCTCCGAAGATACACATGGAAGAAAAAAACTCCATTAAAACAAGCTAGATTAGATTTTTTCTTAATATCTAATAACCTGATGTCTATGGTGGAAAAGGTTATAATCGAAAATAGCTATCGTTCAGACCATTCAGGAGTAGTTTTAAATATAAAAATGAGTCATATAGAAAAAGGCAAAGGCTTGTGGAAATTCAATAACTCTTTGTTACGTGATAAAGAATATGTTAACTTAGTCAAGGAAACTATTACTAAAATAACACGGCAATATGCTTTACCAGTTTATGATTTAGATAATATCGATGCAATACCGAAAGATGAAATAAATTTTTCAATAAATAGTCAACTCTTTCTAGAAACATTACTCATGGAAATAAGGGGGAAAAGTATATCTTTTTCCGTGTATAAGAAAAAATTAAACACCGAATTAGAACAAACTATATGTGATGAAATAAAAGCTTTAGAGGAAAACGAACATGTAGTTGACTGGAAAAGAATCGAAAGCAAAAAAGTCCGAATTATTAGAATTACGTAAAGAAAAACCCAAAGGTCATTATATTAGGTCAAGGTCACAATGGATAGAAGAAGGCGAAAAACCATCTAAGTATGTTTGCAATTTAGAATCTCGTAATTATTTCAGTAAATTAATATAAAAAATTCAGTTAGATAATGGAATAGAAATTAAGGATCAGAAGCAAATTTTAAAAGAAACTAAGAAATTTTACCAAAATCTTTATTCCGCACCATCGTGGCAAAATGATGATGATATTATTAAGAAAACTATCTCACTTTAGTTTTAATAAATTAACTGATAAGAAGCTGAAGAATTAGAGGGTGAAATAAAATATACGAAGGTATTAACATTTCTTAAAGCTACGAAAAATGACAAGAGCCCGGGGTCTGATGGATTTACGGCTGAATTCTTTAAAATATTTTGGATGGATTTAGGACACTATATAATTAGATCTATCAACTATAGTTACACTATTAAAGAAATGTCTCATGTACAAAAGCTAGGTACCGGCCTCGGTGGCGTAGTGGTTAAGCCATCGGACTACACGCTGGTAGGTACAGGTTCGCAGCCCGGTACCGGCTCCAACCCAGAGCGAGTTCTTAAGGGCTCAATGGGTAGGTGTAAGGCCACTACACCCTCTTCTCTCTCACTAACTACTAAACAACTAACCTACTGTCCTGGACAGACAGCCCAGATAGCTGAGGTGTGTGTCCAGGACAGCGTGCTTGAATCTTAATTGGATATAAGCACGAAAATAAGTTGAAATAAATAAATAATAAAAGCTAGGTATTATAACATGTATCCCAAAACCTAATAAATCAAAAGAATTCTTAAAACATTGGCGACCTTTAACCCTTTTAAACTGTACTTATAAAATGGCGTCAGGATGTATCGCGAATAGAATTAAAACCGTTTTGGAAAAATTAATAGACAAAGACCGAACTGATTTCGTTAAAGGAAGATACATTTGTGAAAATATTAGATTAATCTATGACATTATGTTATACACAGAAGAACATGATATTCCTGGATTATTGCTACTAATTGATTTTGAAAAAGCATTCGATTCTTTATCTTGGTCGTTTATATATAAAGTGTTAGATATATTTAACTTTAAAACATCCATTAAAAACTGGATAAAAACGTTTTACAATAATTCTTTATTTAGTGTAATACAGAATGGATTTATATCTGAAGCTTTCAAATTAGAAAGGGGTTGTAGACAAGGAGATCCTCTGTCTCCTTTTATATTTATTCTGTGTGCTGAAGTACTTGCAATTATAATAAGAAACTCTAGCAATATTAAGGGAATCAGTATTGATGGCGAAGAATATTTAATTTCGCAATATGCAGATGACACAAGTTTCATTCTTGATGGTTCTCCCGAGTCTCTGTACAATACATTGAAGGTTTTAGATTATTATGCATATATATCAGGCCTAAAAATTAATTTTTCTAAATCAAAAGCTATATGGATCGGAAAGAAAATGTTTTCTAAGGATGTGTTCCATCGTACGCGGTGGAAGTTAGAATGGGGCGCAACACAATTTAATTTGCTCGGTATCAACTTCGCAGTTAACATGGAACAAATAATTGCACTGAACTATGATTCTAAAATAATAGAAATGCAAAAATTAATGAGGTTATGGTCTGTTAGAAGATTAACAGTTTTAGGAAGAATAACAGTACTGAAAACTTTAATAATGCCAAAACTAACCCATCTGTTAATAGCGCTACCAAACCCAAATGACAAAGTGATAAAAAATGTAAATACATTATTTTTTAAATTTATCTGGCAGAGCAATACTGAAAAACTGAAACGGAATCTAATAATACAAAATTACAAAACAGATGGTATTAAAATGATAAACATATCAAATTTTATAACAGCCTTAAAATGCACGTGGATTCGAAGAATGTTTTTAAATAACTCAAAGTGGATAACTTTGTTTAAATCGGTTACAAACATATCTTTAAAAGACTTGATTATACAAGGCGATTATTTCCTAATGCGAAATATTGAACACGTCCGAAATACGTTTTGGAGAGACACCTTGTTCAGCTGGTTAGAGATACACAAATATCAAAAACCACAAAATGTTGAGGATATTTTAAGCATTAATATTTGGTATAATAGCAAAATATGTATAGGTAACAAACCATTTATATACAAAATTTATATAGATAACGGTATTATATTTATAAATGATTTATTAAATGAACAAGGTGATTTTTATACATACATACAGTTTGCAACAAAATATCATATAAATACAAACTTCTTAGAATATGCTTCACTTACAAGTGCTATTAAATCATTTATAAACAAGCTTGGAACAATAAGGGATGACACGTTCACAATTCTAAAAAATCCGGTTTTTCCGTTTAAACTAAAATGTTTATTAAAAAACAAAAAAGGTTGTAAAGATATTTATGATATGATAACTTCACAAACTATAACCCCCAAAGCACAATTAAAATATGCGAACGAAGGATTTATATACGATACCAGGCAATGGGAAAAGTATTATGTTATTCCTTTTCGATGTGTAAAAGATTCAACCGTATCATGGTTTCAATTCAGAATACTGCATAGAATCTTAACTACAAATAAATGTTTACACATGATACATTATGTTGATTCAAATGCTTGTGACTTCTGTCAAAATTCTCCAGAAACGATACCACATCTATTTTTTGACTGCAATAAGGTTAACCACATTGGATACAGACTGAAACTGGAATTGATATTTGTTTTAACCGAGATATTGTTATGTTTGGTATGGTTAATAATGAACACAGCAACTTTGTAAATTGGTTAATTATCAATATTAAATATTATATTTATAGTATGAAAGTACAGAAAAAAGTATTAAATATAAATGGAGTTAAAAATATATTGCGAAAGAAATTTGAAATCGAAAGGTTTATTTCATACAAAAATTGTGAACATGAAATGTTCAATAATCAATTGACACAGTGGCTTAATCTTTTTAACTGAAACTTCTTATAAATAGCTTGTTTCGAATTACAGGTCTTTTCGTTTGTAATTGCAGGTTTTTTCGTTTCGAAATATAAGTCTCTTTTCGTAGCATAGATTTTAAGTCCCCCCCCCCCCCCCATTATTTATTTATTTATTTATTTATTTATCTATCTATCTATCTATTCATTCATTAATTTCTTTCTATTCTATTGTATTTTCTTTCTTTCCTTCTACTTTTCTCAACTCTTTCCAAGATATGAATCATAGCATCTTGGCTTTCTTTGCCAATCCCCAACCATATGGGAACACTAGAAATATATTTATATGTTAAATTACTATAATATTATGCATTTTCACTTATATAGCAACTCTATTGTAAGGCCATGAAATCAAGGCTCCCCAACCTTGACATGGTCAAACTTGGCTGGGGATAATAAATGATTAAAAAAAAAGAAAAAAAAAAAAAAAGATCTTAATAAAAGGCTCTTTCGTAAAAAAACAGAAAGGGAAAAAAAGAAAAAAAAAGAAGACAATTTTGTAAACATGATATACTTAGTTTATTTCACTTAGTTAAAATTAATGTAATTTATAACCCTTATTGAAATATTTTGTTGTCACGTAATGGTGACTTTGTGGTGGAAAAATCGGTTTGTTTTTGTAGAATGTATAACATTTAAAAATAATTTAAAACAAAATTTATATTAAGATGCTATGTAACCTATGTTGTGTTTCATATTCAAAATAATGTGCATGTTTGTCCTCCTACTATACCGAGATGTACAGTTATCACTGTAAATGTATATGCCATTTTGTACGTGTATATATACATGTTCATATGTGACAAAATTCCACAAATATTTCATATCTACAACATTAATTTGAGAGATAATTGAGCTGTCACGTGTCTTAATGGTCATTACTGGTGACTGATGTCTGTGACCACGTGTAGTGACCCCGGGGGATTCCTGCTCAAATAAAATCTATTCAGTGATTGATGGCACGTGGGATTCAGATAATCCAAAATTGATGAATTCCGTCCACAGTGGTCAATAAATCACTAAGTATTTTTCACATATATGTCTCACTCTTTCTTTTAGCCGAGGGCAGATTTAGTTTAGTGGTGATCGATCTCAAGCAGAGTTCTATCTATACAGAACCTCTATGCCATTGAAATGCATGTTAAATGGTTAGGTTCAAGTCCGCTGGCACCACCTTGCAACATTGGCATTAATGACATGTATGTATATTGTCACGCTTTTCTAAGATTAAAAATACAGTGAAACCCCTCAAAGCCAGACCTCCAGAAACCGACATTCCCTCAAAATCAGACGTTTTTCAGGGTTCCCATTTCAATATCAGTACACAACAGAACCTCTCTAAACTGGTCACCACTTAAACGGACATTTGTCTTGATCTTGTCCGGTCGGGCTGCTGGTGCTCTCTTGCATCTGCAAGCACGTGCGGTCCCCTCTACCTCCCACTTCAACCCTTTTCCTGTCCTGGACAGAGGAGCTGACCAAGGCCGGCACCTGTGCCTATGACAGGCGTGCGCTACAACAGCTTGCTCTGAATGTGCACGTAAAACCCCATGACCTGACCTGACCTGACCTGATCTCGTAGGTGTCCAGTTTAGAATGGTTTTACTATATATATATATATATATATATATATATCTTTAATTAGTTTTGATTCAAAATTGACAAAATTCATATCATTTCATAAGATATTGTTTCTCGTATTCAGAATAGGTGGGGAGAGGTTGCATGTTGGGAAAGGTTGCATGTTCAATCGTTTCGTGTTGCATAAAGGTAGTCACAGTCTGTCAATATTCTAAACACGTTTCGGTAAGAAAAAAAACCCAAAACCCACAACCAAAACAACTAACCCACATCGTTGCTGAACTGCCTTGGAAATGAAAAACTATGTTGATTTCTGTTAATGCAAATTGTTGAGTGCGTCGTTAAATAAAACATTTCCTTCTTATTTTGTTAATGCAAACCAAATACGCTTTGGCTCTGATTCTGTTTTCAAAAGGGGATGCTGTTATATACTTAAGAACTACTGGATTGTAAATCAGCAGTGTGAATCGCTTAACGGTGCTAGGCTGTCACATCTGTACTGCTGTAATCTGTGTTAATGGTTTTGTTGTTCAAATTTGCTCGTAACAAATATCACATCTGTACCTAATATTGTTAATATGTTTCTATATAGAAACTGACAGATTCATAAAAAGCATCGAGTTCAAAGGAGTCTATCTCTGCATGTGTGTCCGTTTCTGTGTTCGTTTCACTCTCTGTCTGTCTGTATCTTTGCATACGTCTCTCTCTCTCTCTCTCTCTCTCTCTCTCTCTCTCTCTCTCTCTCTCTCTCTCTCTCTCTCTGTATCTCTGTGTATGTCTGTGTGTGTGTGTGTGTGTCTCTCTCTCTCTCTCTCTCTCTCTCTCTCTCTCTCTCTCTCTCTCTCTCTCTCTCTCTCTCTCTCTCTCTCTCTCCACTAAACAACTCATGGTGGTCCAGACAACCGCGAATTGATCATTCAATGAACTAATTCATTTTAAGTGAAAATAAAAAGTCACAGACATAGACTTTCATTCAGACTATTTGAACAGTATTTGTGTCACACAGAAGACTAAGAATCATACAAAAATACCGTCCATTATGAAGATTTGTTTGACGCTGTATTTGGGAGAAACGAATCAACAACCTAAATCAAATATCTGCACTTTCAATCAAGACAGGATCGCTAGCAAATCCATTTATCAAGTAGGAAAATAGCTTTCTTATGGACCAATGGAAAATGAGTTTTCATGGAAGTTCTGCGATTCGTAAAAGATAAAATGGCGACGACTACGCTTCATTAGCCGTAATCATGCCAATACCAGTAGATTGGGGATCGGCGCATATTTATTAACCGTTTATTGATGTCGTTGGTACGACCGTTACGTCGTAATACAATTGATGTAGGTTGACTGCCGAAAGATGACTAGACAGATTGATGCGATTGATCACACATGTAATGAATGAAGATCGCCCGTGTCATAAATAAAGGCCGCTTATAATGCACATGAAGTCTAATCATTTAATAAATGAAGATCGCTAAATGTAATAAATGAAGATCGCTAAATGTAATAAATGAAGATCGCTAAATATAATAAATGTAGATCGCTTAAATAAATAATATAGCTACTGAAAATTAGGGATATCTTTAATATGCAATAAATGAAGATCGCTTATGCCATAAATAAAGACAGCTGTCGAAAGAGAAGATCTGTTGTGTAATAAATGAAGATTTCTTCTGTCTAAATAGGTATTTAAAGTAAACCTTCTCGCGATACTAATAGTACAGATTTTCTGCGAAGCACCTAATGTATGTATGTATGTGTGTGTGTGTGCGTGCGTGCGTGCGCGTGTGTGTGTGCTCACCACACACTTTTTGGCACCTTCGTACGACCGTGACATGTGACAGTGTAATAAAAACAATTTTTTTTTCTATATAGCACTTTCCTACGTTTTTTGATATACCAATCATGGGGCACTGGATGAGGCGGGGAAAAACAACCAGAGACTGAGCACATCGAGGGGGTCGGGTACTGTAATCAAAGCATCTCAGGGCAGCTTGCCCCAAAACAGGTTTCTGATACTAGTATAATAGCATTACGCAATTTTAAAACTGGCGAACTTTTCACGTGTGCAACCGTGTCAATATTAAGGTTTCTGTTGGTTGTTTGTCGGTTTGTTGCTAGGTTTTGTCTGTTTGTTTATTTGTTTTTTTTGGGGTTTTTTTTGTTTCCCTTTGTTTAAAAAAAAATATATACTACTAAGGTACATTACATTGAAATGGGAGAATATTAAACCACACAGTAAATATGTTTTTGTGTTTAGATGTCAGTGTAATGTCTAAACTAGATTCCGTCACCCATGTATTAAAACAACAACAACAACAACAACACAACAAAGAAACAAAAAACAAGTCATGGAAGCATTGACCTGTCGTGGACGGAAGGGCTGGCACATGTCAAAACTTGTGCCCTAGACAGGCGTGTGCTAAAGCAGCCTGCTCTGAATTTGCACGTTGAATTAACTAACATTGGAAGCAAAGATATAATATAATATATAAACCAGAAATTCATGGACATCTGGGTGTCTGATTATGAAAAAACAACAAAACAATAATAATAATGAAAACAATTGTTGGGGTGTCGTTAAACATTCATTCTTTCATTCATTCGTCAATTCATTCATTCATTCTTTCGTCAATTCATCAAAAAAGAAAAATCTTCATACTGGTATTTCATAACAGAGATTAAAATTTACGGAAAACTCCAGATGTATTAGATGAAATGATGTCTCTGGTTAATACCTGCATTCATTGTAGCTGACTTACAACTCCTCTCCATCGAACATGCATGGCTTGCATTTTCAGACTTGCTTGTACAATATAAGTGGATATTTGACCAAATGTGTTACTTACAAGAAGCCTTTCAAACTCTTGTCTGCTGGCATTGCGGTTAGTAATGATATTTCCTACTTGACCTGAAAAAAGAGAAATAAACAGTTTGGCTAATGGTGTTTGTTTCTCATAATAATGGCAGCTCTAAAGGAATGCGCTTTGTTTGTGCTAATACAATTGAAGACGAATTCCATTTTATATTGGTCAGTCCATTATATAACCTTATTATTTTAAAAAGCCTTCTGTCGTTAAATTCTTTCACGTCCACAATATAAACAGTTATGTAACACAATTTTATGTCATGCCACAAATTAAAACCCCCAGCTCTAATTAATGCATATTCCGAAAAGCACTCTTGCGAAGAAAGCCGCAACATTTTTCCATAAACAGAATGATATTTTATGCACTTTTTCCACAGACAGAACAGTACATATCATAGCCTTTAATATATTGATTGAATCAGAAAAATAAAATCATAGAATGGGTCCTCCGAAAGGATTCGATCCTACGACCAATACACCGTCGACGAGCGCTCTACAAACTAAACTAGGTCAGTATCCCGTAGTAACTTTAGGTGAACTAGTGTTAACACCATTATCTTTGTACACAGTGTTTGTATCTTGGCAATTGTCTAAAATAACGGCGTGGACAATAATATAGAATTATCTTCGACTACATGAAACGAAAACTAAAAGTATATATAATATATTTTATTTTATGGGAGTAAGGTGATGGGGTATAGAGAGGCAACCGTTCGCACTAGTCACAACCCTAAGCAACCGTCAACACTAACTAAATGAAACAGCACCATGATTAAAACAGAATGTATTAGAACTACAGCTATTGACAAATTGAGCAATTTGATTCATTTTATTAACAAACGAGACAGAAGGGCAAGTATTTACATTCCATTGCAATAAAAATACAAATATAATAATAATAAATTAGGTACAAATGAACATCACAAATATCAAGTGCTACATTAAAAAAACCCACCTGTTCAAACTGTAATAAAGCAGGGGCCTATTATAATTCACCAAACTATTGCAACTTTGTGATTCTGCATGGCAATGCAAAAAGACTTGGTAAGACGATACGATATTATTCAAGAGATCTGTGTCAATAAGGTCACAAGCTATTATCTTAAGGTTACACACCACCATTAATTACTCCATGCAGTTCAATACAATGTCTATGTCAGAATAGATTCTGTGAAAAATACAACTACTAATTTTAGGGAGTGCTCTCAACTGACAAGTACCGTGTAAAAAGTCAACGAATTTTTTTTTTATGAGGAACTATTTTCTAAAACGGAATATATTAAGCTGCTACAAGTAACGACACGCCAAATGGTGTCTTAAGAGGTGGCCGTAAAATTCCCCACATCTAACCAGAAGAAAAACAATTCTTATATTAAACGGGCACCTGTCTTTGTCTTTTAAACGTACTTAAGGAGCTGGTTAAAACAGGTTTAACTGTATTTCTTTTTCCACAACGCAAACGTTTGTAACCTTTAAAATGGGATATATTAGATGACTGATATATTGGATGTACATGTAAAGCTTTTATTTTCCGACAGTATCTGTTTCTAGTTACATCTAACAGCTGCTTTACTTACCAACAATTGTAGCGAAGATGAAAACGCCAATGAGGTAACTCACTATTACGAACACGTACCTGAAACAAACAAGATAAACGTTTTAGACAATTACACAGATGTTATAACAAGCTGTCGTTACATAACATGTTTATTGTCTGAATACTGGTGGAGGAGAAATAGAGATACTACCATGCTCCAGGCATGGCGGGAGCAAGTAGACAGGGGCGTGGAGGAGGGGGGGGGGGGGGGCAGCTTTCAGATCGAGGGCGCTAATAAAAGTTTTTAGGGGGGTTCGGGGTATGCTTCCCCCGTAAATTTTTGAAAAATAGACGTCCTGAAATGCAATTTCCTGCATTCTACAAGTAAAATTGATCTCTGCGAAAAGATTTACTACCAATTATAATTTTGATTCAGAATTATTGGGGGACGCTCTCCGCCGTGCCTGTGCTCGGCTCCGGTCCTAGGGACGATCCTGCTTGGTAGATTTATTTGGCGGTGTGGGTATTTCTAGGGAAATATCGATGTAGTTTTTATTAGAAAAGGCCGTGATATGTGCTGTCCTGTCTGTGAAAATGTACAATTATATAAATTATATGACACAAGCGGTTTCTAATCGGTACATATGAATATATATTATCATCAAAAAAATTAAACGACAAAACAATTTGATATTCAAAATCGTATTTGCACAATACTGAGTCCAGAAAAATAACGACATTCATGAAAAAGTTATAAAAAGGTAATTTTCGGTTTTATTAATTGTTGATAACGTTTTGATGTTAGTGCCAGGGTGCCGTTAAACATACATTCGTTTATTTCTTCGTTGTTTTTTGTTTGTTTTTTTGTTGTTGTTTATATATATAAAAAGCCACAACCACCACCCAAAAAAACCCCCCGAAAAACCGAAAATAAACAAACGAAACCAAATCAACATCACACACAACAGGACTTAGTTCAGTGACAGATCACCTATTAGATGTGTAATATATATGTATCACCCAATCCAACACACATTCAGTAGACCCTCCGAGTTTCACAACTGGAGTATATGAGCAGTTTCCTGACTAAATGGCTTTAGTGCAAGACAGACATTTTAGTTATACCTACCCCTAATTCATGCATGACGCAGATTTCAACACTGGTATTAAAAACATCAAAATGTTGGGTGGTGGGGGGGGGGGGGTATAATCGGAATAGATTTGGCGACTAAGAAACCTCATTCCATAAAGTACATATATCAGGGTATTCAAAAATACCCTCAGACCTTTTGGACCTTTTCGAAAAAATCTTCCACCGCCACCGCACCCCCAGTTCTCGATCTATATTATCAAGCGATCAACTTGTATTGTGAGGATCACTAAATCGTAATGATTTTAGTCACTACAACACGAAAAGTACACAAAAGAAAGGGAGTACCACAAACCACATGCTACAAGGCACACCGTGAGAACTACCCTTAAACAACAAACATGTATTGTGTTCATTTGATATGAGGGCTCTGTTGCGCTAGCAAGTGTGGGGTTTGCGCTTAAAATGTTAAAATTATAGTGACATGACTTGAATCAGTCAGTAAATAGTTCTGCGTTCAACGAACAACGCTAACCATCGCGAACTATTTGATTGGCTCCAAGTGTAGTCATCCGGTTTAACGTGAAACGCATGTAACAATCTAGCAAATGTTTTTAAAGTTTATTATTATTATTTGGTTTTCTTTTTGCTCGATCTGGCTGAAAGCATCCTGTGTGCTCACGAAAACAATTATATCTTAAAAACAATATTGCAATACGCAGTTCTATGTAATCTGCATAGTATTAGTTCCAGTTTACGCGCCAATAACAACGTGCTTGAACATAAGTCGAATATAAGCATGGAAATGGCCATTCCATTGCTTACTTAACGCTAGATTTGAAATATGTTTTATAAATCAGTAATTCCACGAGACACTTGGTCGATACCACGTGTTTGCTGATCACATGGAACGTATTGGAGTTTTACGAACATTAATCAGAGTCTGCCTCGTTTGGAACACTAGCAAAAGACGTACAATCAAACTCGAGTCGAATCGCTTAAACGTAATTTACGAAACCGCGTTATCAAATTGTAAATAAATGATGCTAACCCGATCAATACGCGGGGTTCTACCATAAAAATAACGCTCGCGTCTCCGTTCCCGGAATTATGTCATTATAATTTAGGGTGCTGGAATTGCCTATACTCTATAATGTTTGTGTGTGTGTGTGTGTGTGTGTGTGTGTGTGTGTATGTGTGTGTGTGTGTGTGTGTGTGTGTGTGTGAATGTGAGTGTGCATGTGTGTATATGTATATATCATATCCTTTATATGAACTCCGGTAGGTTTTACATTCTCTCACAGCTCTGTAAAGAGTGACTTTATATTGATTTTATACTACTTTTTATGTTTTTTATGTTTTTGTTGGCTCTCTCGCTCTCCTGTCTCTACCTCTCTCTCTCTCTCTCTCTCTCTCTCTCTCTCCACTCTCTTATCACACACATCTCTCTCTCTCGTTCTCTCTTTCTCCCGAGATCTCTATCTCTATCCTCTCTCTTCTCTCCTCATCGGTTCTGCCTAGAGGATCCTCTCTCTCCTCACGCCTCTTTCCCTCTTCATCCTCCTCTCTATCTCTATCCCTCCTCGTTGCTCTCTCTCCTCTCTCCTCTCTCTCTCTCTCTCTCTCTCGCCTCTCTCTCTCCCCTCTCTCATCTCTCTCTCTCTCTCTCTCCCCGAGTCTCTCTCTCTCTCTCTCCTCTCTCTCTCTCTCTCTCCGACTGTCTGTCTGTTTGTTTTGTGCTGGTGTCTAAATTCAAATTGAAAAAGTCAATATTAAATTCAATGACATTTAGCAGATTACAAGTGTATGTTTGTACACTGCTGTATTACAATAATAATTTATTGGTGCTCTGGTTACAAATGTCAAGATCGTCTCTACTCCAACTTTAACAGATACACGTTCTAATGAACATTCTAGTCTTGTATATATTTACAATTTGGAAATCATACACCCAAACATTCATCTCCAATGCTATTATTGTATGGCAAATTCAAAATCATATAATATATAATATGTTGATGGGACTTAAGTTTGTACCCGTTTTAACGTGTTCGGTTGAAATATATAAAAATACATTATAAAATATCAATGTGCTTATGTTATCATACTAAAAATGTGAACATCTGCATATGCAATGCATTTCTGGTCACCGTATAGTAGCTTATTGTTGATATTTACCTATAAAAGTTTGTACATAACAACTTGTTTTCTTCCAGCCGCCAAACAAAATTTGAAATGATTTGGTCAAAGAGAATCACGGACGTATTCAATATCACTTTTTTTTTTCTTTTTTTTTTTAATGCTGTTTTTGTTGTTTGTTTGTACCGGTCTCGGTGGTGTCGTGAATAAGCCATCGGACATAAAGCTGGTAGGTAATGGGTTCGCACCCCGGCTCCCACCCAAAGCGAGTTTTAACAACTTAGTGAATAGGTGTAAGGTCACTACACCGACTTCTCTCTCACTAACCACTAACCATCTATCCTGGATAGACAGCCCAGATAGCTGAGGTGTGTGCCCATGACAACGTGCTTAAACGTTAATAATTGAATTTAAACAGGAAAATAACTATAAATGAATGAATGAATGAATGAATGAAGCAAATGAATGTCTGTTTGCTTGTTTTTGATGGGGATCGGGGTTATTTGCCAGATTTATGTAAATAAATTAATCCACTAGCTACAAACGCAAGATAGTTCCTTTAATAGTAATTTGTTTTTCTGTTTGCGTACATATACTTGCAGTATGATCAAAATAAAGAGAGTTACAAACGTTTTTGGTTAAACTATTAATGCCTTTATGTGGAAATATATATATATATACATTAACTGTAACATCGGCCATAAAACAAGGGCGATCTGTTATACACAGAAAAACTGTAATTTGCCAGTCGAAGATCGACAGAGCAATCGCGTGTCACACTTTTCCATTAACCTTCTATCTATCTTTATCTATTTTGTGTCACGGTATTGAACACGAATTGACAAGTGAGCAGGTTGTCTAGTTGAGTATATTGTGTGCGAGAACTTAGTGATGGATGACTTTCATTACACAGAGTACAAATCGGTAGAAGCATTAAGTGATCATATGGGGCTGCCAAATGACCTTTTCTTGTACGCTTACTGCGCAATACGAATTTTTAACAAGAGTACCGGTGGAAGTACATGATACGACCGTCAAAAATAGGTCGCGGTGACCTAGTTATGGTACTCAACACATCGCCATCCCAAGTTGTACTTGTGTGCAAGCTTTGATGATCCAATACCGGCCTCGGTGAAGCAGTGGTTAAGACATCGAACTACAGGCTGGTAGGTATAGGGTTCGCAGCCCGGTACCGATTCCAACCCACAGCGAGTTCTTAAGGGCTCAATGGGTAGGTGTAAAGCCATTATACCTTCCTCTCTCTCACAATATATTCATTATTTTATTGCTATTTTCATAGTGTTATTCAATTAAAGTTCAAGCATGCTGCCCTGGGCACCCGCATCATCTATGAAGGGTGCCTGTCTAGGACAGGGGTTAATGGTTAGTCGTTAGTGGATAGAGAGAGAGAGAGAGAGAGAGAGAGAGAGAGAGAGAGAGAGAGAGAGAGAGAGAGAGAGAGAGAGAGAGAGAGAGAGAGAGAGAGAGAGAGGGGGGGGGGGGGGGGGGGGAGGGGGAGTCAGAGTAGTGGTCTTACATCTTCCCAGTGAGTCGTTACAACTCACACTGTGTGAGGGCCAGTGCTGGGATACGAACCCAAAGCCCCCTCAGCCTTGGACCAATGACAAGATCACTAAACTACTAAAACAATGACGTTGGTTAATAAGACAAATAAAATCAAGTTATTTAATTCTATTCTGTGAGCAGTACCAAAGATAGAAGCATATACAAAGATAACTGATTAAAAAACAAAACAAACGAACTACATTACAAACGAACATCTATGGTGCCATACAGAATGGAGTACCCCAAAAACTACAAATTACTTTCTAACAATGCGGATGCGGTTCTACATCTACATGAGTATATTTACTAATGGATGACACTAAATATAGAATGAAAAGAACGAACTACGAAATGAGTAACTTGAATTCCACGAATCTGGTCTAGTATAGCTTGTAACACAACCAATCACAGCTCCTTTGGTATTCTACATGCAATGACAACTGTATACACCGATCAGATTTTAAAGGGACAATATCATTATACATTAAAGCAATGTTTGCCATAAATGGATACTATTTGTTTGATGAATGTTGGTGTGACGTTTGTTTGTTAGTTTGTTTTTGTTATAACAATGCTTGGTGGGTTGTTTTATACTGTTGTTGTGTGTTTTTATGGGTTTTTTTTTGTTTGTTTGTTTGTTTTGTTATTGTTATAGTTGTTGTTGTTTGTGGGTTTTTTTTTTTAATTATTCAATCAGATATCTATAAATCCAATTTGCACGCATTCAGAGACATCTAAATGAATACTTCCTTATTTCGCACACGATGATCTTAGAACTATATAACACAGTTGTGATGACACATCAGTAGATATGTTAAACAGTGACGCTATCAGGTGTTTTTAAAACGGATTTCTAATCTTTCCGCATCAGAAGGAAGAGCTTTTATTAATAATAACGTTGACCAGAAACCAGCAATATGAATAAGGTGAAACGAAAATATTACAACACTTAATTGTTTTGCTGAAGATGCGTCATGCGTCATATTAAGATTTCGTAGGTGTCAGAGTCCGAGTTTGACCTTAGGGTTCTTAGTGCGGCAAAAAGGTCAGTGTCGTTTATAGATTTGAACTTGATTTACCGATAGAACGGTTTTAAAACGGAATAGTAGCCAGTAACACCCCTCACCCCACCCCACCCCCCAAAACAAAACCCAAAAGAAACAAATTTTTTTACAACCCCCCCCCCCAAAAAACAAAAACAAAAAAACAGACAAAAATAAAGAGAGAAAAAAAAAAAAAAAAAAGGAAACCAAAAGAGAGAGAAAGAACTAGGCACAATACCAATTATTTTCGAACTTAAATAGAAGTTGAAATCTTGATCGGAAGTATACATGCTAGACAAAGAAGGTGTGGTTGACGATAGGGTAGAAACATGTAATTTGACTTCATTTTAATATTTAAGATTATATGTACGTAGTAGCAGTGGCAAGTAAAATTCCTATCAAGTAACAAAAAATAATCTGCAGTACTGTCCTTGGTTTCTTATGTATCTGTCACTGTAAATGGGAAGATAATGATGTGAGTTTTAATACATAGAACACGGACAGCTTGTATGTATAAGGCATTTGTAATTCACCCTCAGCCCTCTCATTTAGCCTCCAGAAATAAAAGCTAAAAGTCAGATGTAAAAATATATATTATGGTGTGGTGTCCATGCTAAGCTATATACTTTCTTATTTTTAAAATTATTTTCATTAGATAACATAGGGTAAAGATATTTACTTTTTACCAGTTAGTGGATATAGATACGTGTTTTAATACAAAATACAAGGTCGACCTGATTACGTAAGTAAAACAGTCTACCCAGTATTAGACTTTGTTTTAACCAGCTGGTCGACAGAAATCGCAACAGATCATTGTGTATATAGCTGTCAAAGTGAAGAAAATAAACAAGCAACAAACAATGTCAGACCGTTACACCATTTACTTACTGAATGTTTGTGAAATGCCAGCTGCAACAGAAAATACATTGTGTGCTGTAGAATGGTTTTAATCATGCTGTGATGATAGCATCATGTCACGCAATTAGCATATTTTACTATTATAAATAATGCTATCGTATTTACAATTTACGTTTGGTTACCTTAATTAACAAATTGATGCTGCACTTGTTTCAGTTTGTAAATCCACATTGGTCAGGAGTGTTTTAAAGAACATATATAAATAAGGTCATAATAAGCATGAGAATGTGCGTGGACGTTTCAGATCGGGGTTAGGTGGCGGAGGGGCGAGGACAATAAGTGTAGGCCAGCTCTCAAAATAGGATCTGGCAGGCTTGGCTATGTGATTGTTTTAAAGAATATTGCCAGGTTATTATTATTATACTGTACTATGACCAAAATAGGATCTGGCAGGCTTGGCTATGTGATTGTTTTAAAGAATATTGCCAGGTTATTATTATTATACTGTACTATGACCAAAATAGGATCTGGCAGGCTTGGCTTTGTGATTGTTTTAAAGAATATTGCCAGGTTATTATTATTATATTGTACTATGACCAAAATAGGATCTGGCAGGCTTGGCTTTGTGATTGTTTTAAAGAATATTGCCAGGTTATTATTATTATATTGTACTATGACCAAAATAGGATCTGGCAGGCTTGGCTTTGTGATTGTTTTAAAGAATATTGCCAGGTTATTATTATTATACTGTACTATGACCAAAATAGGATCTGGCAGGCTTGGCTTTGTGATTGTTTTAAAGAATATTGCCAGGTTATTATTATTATACTGTACTATGACCAAAATAGGATCTGGCAGGCTTGGCTTTGTGATTGTTTTAAAGAATATTGCCAGGTTATTATTATTATACTGTACTATGACCAAAATAGGATCTGGCAGGCTTGGCTTTGTGATTGTTTTAAAGAATATTGCCAGGTTATTATTATTATATTGTACTATGACCAAAATAGGATCTGGCAGGCTTGGCTTTGTGATTGTTTTAAAGAATATTGCCAGGTTATTATTATTATATTGTACTATGACCAAAATAGGATCTGGCAGGCTTGGCTTTGTGATTGTTTTAAAGAATATTGCCAGGTTATTATTATTATACTGTACTATGACCAAAATAGGATCTGGCAGGCTTGGCTTTGTGATTGTTTTAAAGAATATTGCCAGGTTATTATTATTATACTGTACTATGACCAAAATAGGATCTGGCAGGCTTGGCTTTGTGATTGTTTTAAAGAATATTGCCAGGTTATTATTATTATACTGTACTATGACCAAAATAGGATCTGGCAGGCTTGGCTTTGTGATTGTTTTAAAGAATATTGCCAGGTTATTATTATTATACTGTACTATGACCAAAATGCATCCATTTTGACTTATCTGGTATGTTTTTCGTCCTCTTTGTTTTATCCAGCCAGTGCACCACGACTGGTATATCAAATGCCGTGGTATGTACTACCCTGTCCGTGGGATGGTGCATATCTGCTAATCAAAAAGAGTAGCCCATGAACTGGCGACAGCGGGTTTCCTCTCTCAATATCTGACGCCATATAACCGTAAATACAATGTGTTGAGTGCGTCGTTAAATAAGACATTTCTTTATTTCTTTATTTCTTTGTTTTAGCACTTTGTGTTTGACCCAGCTTCGAGGATTTTAAAACCCAGACATGTTGTCAACATGCAGACTGTGTGACAGATTATCTCATTCAAAATCGTATCTCTTCACATGGGATGTTTTCAGGTATTTCACGACACGACGCACCACTAACTAATACGAATCTGATGCAATATTTTATTTTCATATTCTAGTGAAAAAAAGATCTAATAGTTAATGGGTGTACTCATGGCGCATATAACCAATGCACCAGACAGGACACGCTAAACGTTTCGCGAACACCTGGTATCATCACTGTTTTCATAGACAGACAGATAATCTATTAAAGTACCACCGTATGTACATTACATATATATACAAAACAAAACAAACATAACAGTACACAACACAATCCTTAAGGACTTATGAGACAGAATAGTTAAAAATTATATAAATACAAGTATGTACAAATACAATTATTAATAAAATCATAATAACATGTCTCTACGACATTATAAAGTATAAAAAACTAAATCTAACATTAAAACACGTTTCTAAATCAGGTAAGAACATTAAAACCTGTTTTGATATTGATTCACGAACACATGCAGCCATAACTTTGTCAATATATTTCTTCTACTTAAAGTCGAACGGTAAACACTACATACTTGCACGTTTATACATTTTATTTGTTAATTTTATAAATGTGTTTAGGCCTATGCATGCCCGCACGCGTAATATGTGTTTCCTATGTGTGTTAGCGTGACGCACACGTGACTTGAATACAATAACATAAAGTATGAAACATTCTCACCTATTAAAACAATTCGACTGACCAGCATAATGGGAATTAAGTAATTGCATGTCCTTAAATATCTGGTCGTCTTAATATTTGTAAGAAGCCCAATCTGATTAAAATTAACTCTACTGGTCTCGCCAGTAGATCTAACAGCATTGCGTGGACTCCCATATCCAGGTGACATTTCATCTATAAATAACAATTTAAATATCGACCAATTACACTTCGCCTTTTATAACGTTATTCGGGAGCATACAAATTCTAAAAATATCGGTTGAGACTGTTTATGCAATAGGCGAACTTGTTGGTCTAATTAAACATTGAAAAAAACAGGGGGGAAAGTGCAGTAATAAACTCTGGATTGTATACTAGTATAAACAGATTTTATTGCTATACCATCACGGTTTTTTTCTTCTTCTTGAAACGAATTTTATATAAAGTTTTATATTGAAATTAGTTTCCGGCATACTTCGTAATTCACCCGAATCATATCGTATATCTTCGGCATAAACCCGAATGTTTTCAAATTCTTTTCAAATCACTGCATTCCCAGTCTGGAGCTCCACGCGGTAAGACGTGTTTGTTTCGACTGTGCACACTGCACGTACTTTCGCGGCTCGACTTGGGGATCCTTCACTTCGTTGTTTTTGTCAGCGAAGTGAAGTTTTTTACTGGGATGTATGCGGCCACTAGAATTGATTGAACGCTGGAACGCTTCTCGTTTCGACAGTCTGCACCACCAGGTTGGATTTTTTTATAGCGAGATTCCTTGCCTCCACGTCATTTCTCCGTCTGACTATGCTGACTCGTTTTTTTCGTGACTCGTATGACGGCCATTCTGCAGAACGCCACGGTTGTTCGCGTTTAGTCTCTACATGTCCGAGCCTGTCCGAGCCTGTCCTAGCAGCACTGGGAGATTGACCGCCACACTCTAAGAAGAAATAGGAAGCGGGGTCGGCCCCTACTACTCTTTTCTAGAGTTTACTTTGTTTTATTGTGATACCATCTCGTATCCTCCGGAGTCGGGCCTGTCCGCACCACTATACCAACCCATGACGACTAGACTATACCCTAGTCTGATTCTCTCTCTCTCGTTCAGACGGATCAACGTCTATTGACAATCAATCTAGGGGTTTTCTTGACGGGATGCAACCCATCTCGTCCCTACAAGCTGTGCACCCTAACGGCCTTAACGACGCCACTCACGTGGACATATAGATCGGACTTTAAACTTTTAGACCGTCGTTCAAAAGTTTATGTCGAAATTACTTTCTTTTTTTAATATTATTAAATAGTCCGATCCTCTCTTCTTTCTCTTATTTATTTTTGGACTGTCCTTCTACAATGCTCCAAATTATATAAATATTCGACCGAGCAGTCAATTCTTTTTATTTTTGGCTATTTTCAAAATTCTGACCATTTTCAACTCTACACGTTTAATATACAGCCACTAATATTTTATGCAGAAAAATATATTTCATATGTAATTACAATCTTTAAAAAGTCTCTGTTAGTCGATAACATCTTAAAAATTGCATCAAACTCAAGAATGTCCCTTTAATGTTGATATAATTATTTTGAGTATGCCGCTCTATGATAGATTGTGAGCGATAATACGTATTCTTCCGAAGTAACAAACCCGGTCACAATTGTGTAACTACAGGTCATTAGTTATCTCCTCTTCTAAGTAATGTCATTACTTTTGAAAAATACAATTCCTTATTAATATTTCTGATAGTCTTTTAATAGTTCTAAAGTCTCTCACAAATCCACATGAGTGACCTGTGTACTTTTAATGCTGTATTATTGTATTATTATTATCATCATCATCATCATCATCATCATCATTATTGTTGAATTATTCTTTGTTTTAATCCGTACACAAGGTAAGATGTAAATAAAGAATTTGTCTGTCTGCCATATATTAATTCTGTTTATGGATGCCAAGATGATCTAATGTTTTTTCATTTTTTTTCATTTGTTTGTTTTTGTTTTGCTCTGTTTTTTTACTGTCGCAAACTTATAATATATGACAAACTAAAAGTAGACTAACAATGATATAAAATGGAAATAGCATATCACACAAGTACATTTAGTAAATGGTTGTACATGCACTACAACTTGTGTTAACATTCGAAGAAACAGTCTTGGATCATAAAACTAAAATACTGAAGACTAAAATTACATATTCACTACATTTTCTTGTTCTTCCAACCATCTGTTATATTTGCCTGTCGCTCCCCCCCCCCCCCCCCCCCCGCACCCCACCCCACCCCCAATAAACTAAGTATAGGTTAGAAGGCATTAAGACGTTTCTTCAGAAATAAGAAGGGGCGGAGCGCGTTCTTAGTTCTGAAGAAACGTCTTAAGCCTTCTAACCGATTTAGACGGCATTTCATAGGTTCATTACTTGATATGGGCGGGGAAAGCGTCATTGCGTGTTCGTGCCAGTTGTTTTGACGTCATTGGTACAGCTCTTGGGATGATGTCTGGCCAACTGCGTCGAAGTAATGGTGGTTACGTGACTTGTTATTAAGATGGCTTTTTTGGTGTGTCTTCATGATTAAGATGATCGAAACGCTGATATCCGATTGGTTGAGTTGGAGAGAAACCGAGGAAAACAATGATGAGTCTTAGTGTTAATGACGTCTTTGTGCAATATTATTGGGTTCAGATCTGATTACGTGTTTGCTGTTGTTCTTGTTTGGTGTTTTGTTTGTTTTTGTTGTTTTTCACACCAAGGGGAACCCCAAGAACAACAATCCGTCGTTTAATTTCTAACATGTTATCTAGGTGTTGTACGTGTAGTGCTTACACATTATGGATACACACGATACTGAGATGCTAAACAATATCCAATCAAATTTTGAATTTTAAATAAATGGATCTTTTACACACACACACACCCCCCCCCCCCCCACACCCCCCAAACAAACAGCCTACAACCCCCCCCCCCCGAGATTCTTAATGTCTGCGGTCTTGCCTCCCCGTTTTATATGTTTTATTAATGCATTCATTCATTTCAACTTATTTTCGTGCTTATAACCAATTAAGGTTCAAGCACGCTGTCCTGGGCACACACCTCAACTATCTGGGCTGTCTGTCCAGGACAGTGAGTTACTTGTTAGTTGTTAGTGAGAGAGAAGTCGTTGTAGTGGTCTTACACCTATCCATTGAGTCTTTAAAACTCGCTCTGAGTGGGAGCCGGTATTGGGCTGCGAACCCAGTACCTACCAGCCTTATGTCCGATGTAACCACGACACCACCGAGGCCTGTTACTAATGCAAAAATATATAGAGATATATATCACGTAATGGCTGATGGATTTTGTTTAGACAGCAGACCGAATTTAAAAAACAAAAAACAGTTAAAAGTGACAACGGGTAATAAAGACAATTACCAACTCGCTACAGTGAGTTACAAATTGTGTATCCCTCGTGAAACAATGCAAATCTCTCGCCAAAAGCTCGGGTTTCAACATTAATTCACTCGGGATAAGTAATCCATAATACATCGTAGCTTATTAGTTACTTTCTAAATTGGATTTAACTTCAAAATGTCCTTTTCTGAACAATTTCTTCCTCTTCCACACTACTTTCTTATCCTGTGTAATCTATTCACCCATCCACACTGACAGATACAACAGAAATATCATAAGACAATTTTATCCGAGAAATCATACATAGAAAACAAAAATTATCTGAGTTTATGTACTCTGCATATTTAAAAAAATCCAGATATTTATTCCTGTCTTTTACTGGGCTACTTGACTTCCTTTGAGAAGTGTTTCAAGTATTCTTTATTCCGGCAAATGTTTACCCACATCGATAATTCTGTTAACATACGCAATTACATCGATTTTCTTATATCATATCCAATCTAGCGTTCACGGGTTGTACTAGAAATGACCCACTCCATCGGATATAAGAGCTGGCGACTTGTTCTGAAAGGAACCGTCATGTTCGTGTGTGTGTGTGTGTGGGGGGGGGGGGGGGAGGGATTGCAGTTCGTTTGTCGATATGTACTACTTATGTACCTGTAAGCAATCGTCTGATGTTTACGGCTAATGCTAGGCTCAGACTATCAACTGTCACGACGGAGTTGGTCAACTCGATAGTTGTAATTTTCCCCACTACCAACTTACGACGGGTCCGCTCAGATTAAAAACTAATCGGTCGTAGGAGTTGTATACGACGAGAATCGAGTTGTAAGAGTACTCACACTAGCAACTGGACAGTCGTAGAAGTCGAGAGATCGGCGAGTTGGCCAACTTCGTCGTGGTAGTTGGTAGTCTGAGACTAGCATTAAACTAGCGCAATTATGTGTTACCGCCTGAAGAGAGTTTGAAAAAAAAAATCATCTTTCGGCAAATTTAAAATTAAGAGACAGCTTGTTCAGCAACTCCGAATACAATGTCATCTTTATCTGATATGCTGTTAAACAAAGATTCTTGGGTTTTTTATTTTGTTGCAGAATTGATTTATGAGACATATCTTGGTGGTTTTTCTTTTTAAATTTACATTTATTATTTTATTCACACCCGTTGTCGTGAGCACACGCCTCAGCTACATGGACAGTCGGACCAGTGCCGTTGTTAATGGTTAGCTCTTGGTGGTTAGTTTGAGAGAAATGGATGTGGTGGTGGTACGTCTTGTTACAGAGCTGTACATTCACTCCATATTTAAACTGGTACTTGGACACGACGACCCAGCACCTACCAGTTTTAAGCTTAAACTTCGATAGCTTAACCACTGCAATAAAACAAAGTTTGCTTTGTTTAACGACATAAATAGAGCACATTAATTTCGTAATCATCGGTTATTGGCTATCAAACATTTGATAATTCTAACAATCTTCAGAGGAAACTAGTTAGCAGCAAGGAGTTTTTATTATATGTACTTTCCCATAGGCAGGACAGCACTTACAATAGCCTTTGATATATCAATCGTGGGGCACTTCTTGGGATGGGGAAAAACCACTGAAGGGGTTCAATCTTACGATCAAGGCATCTGACGCGAGTGCTCTACCGACTGAGCTAGATCTTGCCCTCCCCTCCACCACCCCCACCCACCCCCACTGAAATAAATGCTATATCGTGGTCAGTTGAGTAGTACTCAACAGTTAACCTTTCAGCCAGTAAGACCTTCATGCCCGGTTAACCGATTTCTTGAAGATGGTTTACAAGTAATGAGACAAGGGTGTGCATTAGAGGTCATACATTACGCACTAAAACGGAGTCTTGGCAAGACAACATTGGTCTAACGAGGCACTTCATCGGATTAGGTCAGAAAATTGTGAAAACGATACTCGTGTAGTTAAAAGTGCTAAGAAGACGTAGGTGTTGGTATCATTCTGTTGTCTTTTGTATATCAATTTCTGTACTAAATTGTAGGGGCCTACTGCACTGTGTTTTCCGTCTCAATCAGTGCCCCACGACTGATATATCGTCTTTCCCCAGAAAACTCGCTGATACACATTTTAGCAATTTAAAAACAAAAACATAAATTGCATGCTGTGTTGTACATAGTGCGAAGGGTGCCAGAATTGATTTTGCTTTGCCTGATGTGAATTTTTTTGAAACAAGTAATGCAGAATTTGAATTTCATTTCATGGGAGGGATCATTCCCAGTACAGTTTTAACCATCTATAGCGACTACAAAATCTGTCATGTCTTCAAAATGTTGGAAGGCCTACGTCTTGGTTCGAATGGTTGTCAAAGCTACATCATGTGATCTTGGTGGATGTTCAGTGATAGGACCACATTCATTCATGCGCCTATCAGTAAATGGTTTGCTTCATGTTGTCTAGCTCCTATCAGGCCACCACTAGAAGTCTTCCTTAATGATTTAGACGCGCCGTCAAAATTATAAACTGAACACTCAACTTTCACTGATCCAATCGGCTGCATGTCAAATCATAACCCAACTTTGGACAAGCGCTCTTCAAATTTCCTTTTGGCTTTAATATCACAATGTAGCTTATCAAAATTCTATAACCTTTGACAGAGGCTTTAACCAAAAAATATAAAACGGTGTGTCCAGGGTAAGCCAATTTTAACACTATAAAATATGCAATTTTTCGACGTCGACCTAGACAATTCTTAACCGTGTTCCTTTTTCTTAAATAGCCAAAGGTTAATGGTTAGCTATTAAGGATTAGGGAGCAGAAGTCTGGTTCGTATATAATATAGCAGTGCTCAGCAGTTGTTGTAGATGTAGTAATTTTTTATGAGCTGTTAATAGATTGAATCTGGTAATGGGAAGCGAATCCAAAACATACCACCATCAAAGCCAGTGTTTTAACACGACACCCAAGAGACCGGCGATGACGAATGAACTACTACAGGTGGAGGTATACCAACACAGCATCTCACCAGGACAAAGTTCGAAGTGTACCTAACATTTAATAGCATAGTTAATACCACCAGTCCTGTCATTCGTAATAAATGTGACAGGAAGGAAGGAAATCTTTTATTTAACGACGCACTCAACACATTTTATTTACGGTTATATGGCGTCAGACATATGGTTAAGGACCACGCAGATATTAAAAGAGGAAACCCGCTGTCTCCACTTCATGGGCTACTCTTTTCGATTAGCAGCAAGGGATCTTTTATATGCACTATCCCACGGCCTTTGTTACACCAGTTGTGGAGCACTGGCTGGAACAAGAAATAGCCAAATGGGTAAATGTGACAGTGTCTGTTGTCATTTGTCCAGTAAATTCCTGCAATGTAATTTGAACTAGTATCAATATACCTGCTACTACTGTGCGGGATTCTACTAGCTATAAGATGACAATGTTTGTTCGGATCTAGGATATTTAGACAAAGGCGCTATCCTTTATGTCTGAAACTATTAGCTTAAAAAGGTTTGGGGTTTTTGAGTTTTTATTTTTTTTAATCAGGGCCGTACCCTGATTAAAATCTTAGAGGGGGCATTACTTTTTATAAACAAGTGAAACACTATACAAATTAAATCCTGAGATGTGTATGCTATTTTCTAAAGTAAAAATAAGAGAGAAAAAAGTGAGGGTACGGCCCTGTTAATAACCTATAAAAATGTAGTTTAATCCCCAATTAGTTTCTGATCTACTTTAAGGTTGAGGGGTGGTAGTATTTATATCCATGATGTAAATGTAACTATTTAAATCTATGGAATTTGATTTGGCGGGATAGACCTACACCCTATACACGTTTATTTTGTCTTCAGACAGGGCAGGTCAATGAACTGAATTACCTCTCACCAATCACAGATTCACGATACGGACTCATCGATACTCGAATTTGAATACTAAAAAGGAAAGGAATGTGGGTTTAAACGACACCGCAGATCTCTGAATACAGAGCACGGATCATCCAGTGCTAGATATGCAAAGCATGTCATGAAATAGACATTTTCGTGTTCATTTCCTCCTTACCACAGTAGAGACAAGGAAGTGAAATATACATGCTGATTTCCTCTCATTTCTGTTAAAGGGGCTCATGAGGTATGGTAATTCTTGAAGTGGCCAACACGAAACAATACATCATGCACGGATGGCTGGAACAGAACTGGTGTGAACAGCATAACTAATTTACGAACGAAAGGAACGGAACACTTGTATTTAACATGACCGGGTGTAAATGTTTCTAGGGAGGGAGTTCAACTCAAGAAAGGACATAGATCTGCAATAATTTAAGTACACTAACATGTATTTTATCCCCTCCCCCCTACCCCCACCCCGCTATGAGCATACATTGATTATATACAAATCTATTAATCAGTAAGTTTACAGGGCTCTTTGACACCCATACACTGATGGCACCTAAGTCTGCGCACCTAAGCATTTGTGTTATATTTTAAAGTTAAAATATTTCTTTAAAAATAGTTGTTTCACCGCCACAGTACAATGGAACAATAAACGTGTTACAACTAAAGTTATTTTAATTTTAATGTTTTTTAAACTCAAGTAATGAGCACATTTTTAGTGCCAAAACCCCGCAGACAACCGCACCCACCCACCCACACATCCACAAAAAAGACAATAAAACTACAGACATCCCCACAACCAACACCCACAAACACAACAAAAAAAACACGACCCCCCCCCCCCCCCCCCCCCCCCCCCCTGCATTTACTGGCCTGCATGACGGCACATACGTCTGCGCAACAAACAGTAAAACAACCACTTCTGTCGCTAATGTTTACATAAAACAGCAACAAACAATGGATCCGACTTCTATAAGTTCTAAATAACAAACACTTCCTGTTATAGTCTGTTTCAGAAACATTTAGATTGTGCAAATGAGATAAATATAAATGGTGTTCCATGCTCCTTAGTTTGGACAACACAAAATAACAATATAAAAAATGCCAATGTAAACATATTTTATCATTATTCAACAAAAATTGTCTGTTATTAACTATGCAAATGAGCACAAATAGTGTTCGTTTGACATATAGGACAATCAATGATAATTTTGAAACAGACTATAGCTAAAATAAGCCATGCTGTAAGTACAATCTTCAAAGTCTGTGTGCAGCCATTTTGCATTGTGTCACTCGGAGGGAAATTCAAAGTATTCTTGGATATTTACGTCAACAGATAAAATAAGACATTCATTTCATTTATGGATTCATAAATTACAATAAGGTATGTATTGAAGCTTCTATGTAAATTTATGTAAGTTGATATGCAATGTTGATCATTACAACGTTGACAGACACGCGTTGACAGGTGATAGAAAAACACGTTGATCGAGGCTGGCAAAAGTATACTTTTAGTGCATTACTTCAGAGGGTTTTTTTTCAATAAAAGTGTTATCGACCAGTTTTATACATATATTCACAATCAAGATGTGTTGTTTTAACAACGGTTTTGTGAATTAAATTAACGTTATTTGTTTGTTTACAAACATACCCCGACACTTGTTTCAAGACGCAATGTAACGTCATTAACGTGCGCAGACTTTTGTGCCGCGCAGACTAAGGTGACATGAGTGTACATGATTTCCGGACTTTAAAATTCTGATTGATACGTCCCTGAACAAGTTCACAACAACAACAACAATAGTAACAACAACAACCACCAAAACTAACAACAAAGAAAAACAGTTACACAATAAAAACTGAACAATAACAACAACAAACAACCAACACAACAATTTTAAAAAGCGAATAATGGTAAATAATCATTTCTCAAGGAAAAGATTAGTTCCAATATGTGTTTTGTTGGGCTTTTAAAAAAAAAAAAAACACCTGAAAAAACAAAACCTAAAAAAAACTAAGATTAAGCTAACACTCATATTCGTCAAATATAATAATTAATGGGTTATCTATTGTTGTGTCAGATGAATAAATATCTAGGTCAGAAGCTCTCACATTTCAGTTATAAACAAAGCATAAACTTTATTATTGAACTGTTTCTTTCACACGAAGTCGTAACCATAATGTTAAAGGGACATTCCTGAGTTTGCTGCATTGTAAAATGTTTCCGACTAATAAAATACTTCTACGATTAAACTTACATATTAAATATATTTTCTTGTTTAGAATATTAGTTTCTGTATATTCAATGTGCTTCTGGTCGTCTTAATATTTGTAAGAAGCCCAAACTGGATTTTGTCTTCAAATAATTTCGTACGTACGAAAATATTTTTTTTTAGGAAATTAATGAAAATTAACCTAGTACAAATATTAGAACGATCAGAAACACGTTTAATATACAGCACTAATATTCTAAACAAGAAAATATATTTAATATGTAAGTTTAATCGTAGAAATATTTTATTAGTCGAAAACATTGCAGCAAACTAGGGATGTCCCTTTAATGAAAATCGTGTTGTATGAATCCAAGGCAACGGTTATGCGACAGTAATTAACATTGTGGTATTTAAATAACCGATCTGAAGGCAATATCGATGACCGCATTTTGTTCAGCCTGGAACGAGTACTACATCAGGATCGATTCCGTGGATATTATGACAAAACAAAACAATGCATTATAAATATAATAACTGTAAAGGGCAAATCATTACATACGAAGCAAATACAAATATATAGTATACCCATGTGTATAGCTAATCTAACTGCTGAAAGGGCAATGGAATAATAGAAGCAACACGGCCGTATCGCAACAAGGAATGCACGACAGACAACATACATTTTATTAAAATCGACAAGACTTAGTCTTATCTGCCCGTTATGTTATTTCATGGAAATCTATAAACGTGACATGCTGAACTATTAATATGAATTTCAAACTGTAAATGGACCTCTAGCACTAGCAGTTGTTTTTGGTTGGGCAGAAATCCTTACTAATGAAGATTCTCATTAATATATACGTGTAATTCATCGCTGTGAAAAAAACAACTGACATTATCGAACGTACTGGGAGAAAGAAATAAGGGAACACTTGAGACTATAGATAGAATTTAATTCACTTCCAGTGATGTGGGTTTGACTTCCAGTAGTGTGGGATTGACTTCCAGTGATGTGGGTTTGACTTCCAGTAGTGTGGGTTTGACTTCCAGTAGTGTGGGTGGTGTGGGTTTGACTTCCAGTAGTATGGGTTTGACTTCCAGTAGTGTGGGTGGTGTGGGTTTGACTTCCAGTAGTGTGGGTGGTGTGGGTTTGACTTCCAGTAGTGTGGGTTTGACTTCCAGTGATGTGGGTTTGACTTCCAGTAGTGTGGGTTTGACTTCCAGTAGTGTGGGTGGTGTGGGTTTGACTTCCAGTAGTGTGGGTTTGACTTCCAGTGGTGTGGGTTTGACTTCCAGTGGTGTGGGTTTGACTTCCAGTAGTGTGGGTTTGACTTCCAGTGATGTGGGTTTGACTTCCAGTAGTGTGGGTTTGATTTCCAGTGGTGTGGGTTTGATTTCCAGTAGTGTGGGTTTGACTTCCAGTGGTGTGGGTTTGACTTCCAGTGATGTGGGTTTGACTTCCAGTGGTGTGGGTTTGATTTCCAGTGGTGTGGGTTTGACTTCCAGTGATGTGGGTTTGACTTCCAGTAGTGTGGGTTTGACTTCCAGTGATGTGGGTTTGACTTCCGGTGGTGTGGGTTTGACTTCCGGTGGTGTGGGTTTGATTTCCAGTGGTGTGGGTTTGATTTCCAGTATTGTGGGATTGACTTCCAGTGGTGTGGGATTGATTTCCAGTGGTGTGGGATTAATTTCCAGTGGTGTGGGATTCATTTCCAGTGGGATTGACTTCCAGTGGTGTGGGATTGATTTCCAGTGGTGTGGGTTTGACTTCCAGTGGTGTGGGTTTGATTTCCAGTGGTGTGGGTTTGATTTCCAGTATTGTGGGTTTGACTTCCAGTGGTGTGGGATTGATTTCCAGTATTGTGGGATTGACTTTCAGTATTGTGGGATTGACTTCCAGTATTGTGGGATTGACTCCCAGTATTGTGGGATTGACTTCCAGTAGTGTGAGACTGACTCCTAGTACTGTGGGAATGACTCCAGTATTGTGAGATTGACTCCAGTATTATGGGATTGACTTCCTGTATTGTGAGATTGACTCCAGTATTATGGGATTGACTTCCAGTATTGTGGGATTCGCTCCCAGTATTGTGGGATTGACTTCCAGTATTGTGGGACTGACTCCAGTATTGTGGGATTGACTTCCAGTATTGTGGGATTGACTCCAGTATTATGGGATTGACTTCCAGTATTGTGGGATTGACTCCAAGTATTGTGAGATTGACTCCAGTATTATGGGATTGACTTCCAGTATTGTGGGATTCACTCCCAGTATTGTGGGATTGACTCCCAGTAGTGTGGGATTTACTTTCAGTATTGTGGGATTGACTTCCAGTATTGTGAGACTGACTCCAGTATTGTGGGACTAACCCCCAGTATTGTAAGACTGAGTTCCAATATTGTGGGATTGACTATTGTGGGATTGACTCCCAGTATTCTGGGAATGACTCCCAGTATTGTGGGAATGACTCGTGGGACTGACCCCCAGTATTGTGAAACTGAGTTCCAATATTGTGGGATTGACTATTGTGAGATTGACTTCCAGTATTGTAGGATTGACTCTCATTATTACTGTTGGCATCCTGAAACTATAGGATCTAGGGTTTCGGTTGCAGCCATTATTTGCTGTTAGTGTTGGTGTGATCCCTTTTTTTTTTGTCTGACCGGTTCTGAAATTGGCGATGTCAGATAATCTGCCCAGGACAGACATGCATTAACTTTAATTGGGCATGTGCATGTAAATTTATTTTATTTTGTGATTTCGAGATATGATCTGATAAATGTAACAGCTGGTAAAGCACGTGATAGCAGCTAGTAAAATTAAAACAGCTGGTAAGCATGAGATAACTTCTGAAGAAACAAACTCCGAGATAACATCTGGAGAAACAAACTCCGAGATAACATCTGGAGAAACAAACTCCGAGATAACATCTGGAGAAACAAACTCCGAGATAACAGTTGACAAAAACCCGAAAACAACTGGTAAAGCACGTGATGGCAGCTAGTAAAATTAAAACAGCTGGTAAGCATGAGATAACATTTGGAGAAACAAACTCCGAGATAACAGTTGATAAAAACCCGAAAACAACTGGTAAACCACGTGATAATAGTATCTGAACACGAACATATAGTAACAGCTAATAAAACAAGTGGTAACAGCTGAAGCACACATGGTAACGGCTGGTAAAACACGTGTTAACAGATGGTAAAGGTATGATAACAGTTGGTAAAACACGTGATAACAGCTGATAAAACACGTGATAACAGCTAATAAAACTCGTAATAACAGCTAATAAAACCTGTAATAACAGCTGATAAAACACATGATAATAGCTAATAAAACTCGTAATAACAGCTAATAAAACTCGTAATAACAGCTGATAAAACACGTAATAACAGCGGATAAAACTCGTGATAACAGCTAACATATGGTAATTATTACCGTAATAGCTGGTAAAACATATAATAACAGCTGGTAAAAACGGATAGACAAATCCGGAAAATGCCTCCAACGCCATTATGATAATTTGGCTATACATTTTTCTGAAATCGCTGTTATGTGGTCGTGGGTTTTACAGTCTTGCTTCGTGGAGCAATAATTAGAACAACGAGATTACTTTCAATATGCTAATAATTTTATATATTTGACTGCAAATGTCAAACAGTTCAGGTGGACATTTTTTCTTGTGAAGGCAATAATGCTACATAAATTTCGTTTTCCCTTTTAACCCTAAACTGACCAAATGAACTTTATCATTTTAAAACCTAAAATCTAATCTGTGAAAGGTGGTTTGGCTTCATATTGGATTCTTTTTTTTAACCTTTCAATCTTCTTGACACGGCTTCGGCAATATACATTTAGCGACTCATTGCCGTGTCCACGGGGAGACGACCATGCTTGATTTCACCTCCCGTGGTGGAGATCAATACATTTGACATTGACAGGAGTTCAGGCGAAACCCAATGATGCTAATGTTCAACTTAATGTGACCGTTTGCATTGCAACAGAAACAAGATGCCAGGACAAATTGTGTTCATCATTAATCACCCACAAAGGCATAAAAACAGTTTAGAATTCAGGACACACACTGCTTGGAAATCGTAATTTTCAAAAACAGAATATTGAGGTAATTTTGAATAGGATTTTTTCATTTTTATATTAGACACCTTGTCTCCGTGTCTAAGGACGTAAGAGGCCCACAGGTGTCCTCGCAAATTAAATAAAACTTTGTTTCACTAATTATATTATATAATAAAAATTGTGAAGATAGTAATTATCCACTCACTAATTATATAATATAATAAAAATTGTGACGATAGTAATTACCCACGACACGAAACTGATCCATTTAGATAAATTGATCAATATTACTCATCAATCTTTGATCTCTCGCGCACGAAACAGTTGTAGTATAGGTCATACAAGAGTACGATGTTTAAATATCAAGGGGACAAACTCTCAATCATAGTCAGAAAGAGAAGCATTTCATGAATAACAATGAAAGCCATATGTTAAGACGTTTTCATGGCATCTCTCTAATGGAATACTAAAGTTTAAAAAAATTAAATACCTGCCAACAGTACAATATTAGTTTAGGGCTTTAGCAATTCAGATCATAGCCATGGGCCATGATTTACCCACAAACATTGATGGTTAAAACTTTGTTTAGGCAAGTCCTTAAACCACCCAAAATAAAATAAAATAAAGTTAGTTACGTTAGTTTTGTTTCACGACACCACTAGAGCACATTGATTATCGACTATTGGATGTCAAACATTTCGTAATTCTGACATATAATCTTAGAAAGGAAAGTCGCTGCTCTTTTCCATTAGCAGCAAGGTATTTTTTATATGCACCATCTCACACACAGGATAACACATACCATGGCTTTTGATATATCACTCGTGGCTAGAACGAGAAATAACCCCAAGGAAAACAGTTTTGCCATCCAGAGTTAGTCTTAATGGAATTAAAATTCGTGTCATATTTATTAAGAAGACTCATTTGAGATATTTTGAGATATGTCTTTGTGTTAATATGCCCAAAACTCAATGCGTTCTAAACATTTATCATTGTTTGTACATTTTGGTAATCGTCAGATCCACACCCATTAGGCAGTTGTGGGATAAGTCAGATATATTAATACAAACCTTAACAACACCTTTCAAATAACAAAATGCGCTAATATGCCACTACCAGCCAACATCCCATTCAGAATCCTACCTAACGTGTACAAGCTAATCTATACTGAACAGCTTTTAAAACGCAACACTCATTGTACCAACCATTTCATATTTTATTTAATAAACAGATTATAGTCAGTTGTATATCATAATTGATCACAAATTAATGTTTTATTGTCTAAATTGTTCATAGTTCACCACTGAACATTTGTAAAACAGAAAAACAATATTGCGCATGCGTGAACCATGAGTCTTGTACGACAACAACTTTAGCATACCTCTAACATGTGTGGTCAGTTATGATATGCAATTGATTCCAATCAGGTTATTAAATGAAATATGAAATGATCGGTACAGTGAGTTGCTTTTTAATACGGTTTGGCATATTTAAACAATACTTTCAGAATTTGATAGCATAAATGGCTAATACTATACTGGCATCACAAACATGGCAACACAAATAGCATCTGCTTGTTTAATGTTGTACTATACCAAATAGAATCTCATATACGACACAGTTAATGTGGCTAAACGCATATCAACCACACACGTTTCACGCACAAGGGTACACAGAAGTACTGGATCAAATACAATTGTATGCTTTTATTGCCCAGATAAAGCTCTGTTTTTAATAATAACCACTGTCACATGTATCAATAATGGCAGGATGGGCAGTATTAACTACTGCGTTAAAAAGCCACTTTGATCTCTGACCCAGCGGAGATGTTATTTGGTATATAGAGAATAATACATGAGTGGGCGTTAGATACCATTTATCTCACAACAAGTTGTTTTAAAATCTATTTAACAAGCGAACGCGAGTTTGATACGTTTCTAAACAACGAGTTGTGAGATAAATGGTATCTAACGGACATGAATGTATTATTCTATTTCTTACATATCCTCAAAAACCAGGTTTTAAGCAAATTTCGACATCTTTATCGACTAAAATATATTTACAACTCTTTGCACACATGATTGCCAGGTTAACTATACGTTACAATGTAATCGATTTCCATCGTGCTGTTTTTTATTGGACGTATGGCATTGGTGACCTTTATTACATAGGAGCAGCCAGTCGTATGTCTTGAAATTGTTGACACACTTACGTGTGAAAACAACTATGTATTATCAAAAATAATGCATGGTGTTCTCACCAACGGGTGTGTAAGAAAGTGCTTTCTTGTGAGTAATTCGTCAGTGCAGTGATTTCTCAAAACTAGATTGTGCGGAGATACGATCTTGAACAAATAACCGTTTTGTCGTTTTAATCAAATAATAATTATACTTTGGAACTACTTTAAAAAGGAAAGAAATGCAGGTTTAACAACGCTTTAGTATATTTAAACTTACACAGTTAGTTCAACACAAGCATATATGACAAAACCCGCTGCCGCCACATAGACTACTTTCGAAAAGCAGCAGTGAAACTTTTATGTGTTTCTTCACTGTAAGAAAAGCATATACCACAGCCTTTGGTAAAATCTAAGACGGAAATATCAATACAAAGTGTCAACACCACGAGATATTTCGAATTTGACACACGTTTGGTAAATATGTTACTTTAGGTGAAATATATTGAATACTGATCCACTGATCCACAAGAACTGGATTTGGTTTGCTGAAATTATTGAACAGTGTGTTGAACGTGTCGACAATAAAATTAAAATACATAACAACCAGTATATCTAGTGGATAAAATGCCAATTGCTAATTTCCCATTGCCGAAGCGTGATTTATATGTAATCAAATATTTACTTACTCCCAGTTGCTATCAGGAGGCGGTAGATCCCCGATCGTTGTCAATGTCAAGGTCGACCAAAACAAGGACGCC
Organism: Gigantopelta aegis; assembly: GCF_016097555.1. NCBI lineage: Eukaryota > Metazoa > Mollusca > Gastropoda > Neomphalida > Peltospiridae > Gigantopelta > Gigantopelta aegis. The sequence goes on along the minus strand of NC_054701.1, from coordinate 31,144,382 downwards.
AAATACTTCCGGGTCACTGTTGCATATTCCCCTTCCGGTCGAGGGTATGACCATTTCCCTTTGAAATCTTCTGCTTCTGAGATCAGGTAATAGAAGGCAGCAAACCAGTGTGAACCAAGGAACAACATATGCGTGAGGTTAGCAACACGAATAAAGTTGGGATAGGCTGACTTAGACTCCAACATATGTAGAAAACCAAACGTTCTGTATACCTTAATGAATCGCGGGAAACGAACCATGGGGTGTATTCCAATATACAGCTGCACAAGATCGAGGGGTAGCAAACAGAGTACATCCATACAGAACATGTGTCTGTTACTCATGTACTGCTTTGCAAGCTTCTTCGAATCGTAGACCATCAAGCCCTGGTCTAGGTAGCCCGTCCTGAACTGCACGAAGATATCCAGCATGTACACGACGTCACATAAGGCATCCAGCACGAACCAGGCAGTGGGGCTGCTTTCCTGGATCTCCCTGAACGCTTCGCGTGCTATGCTCGACCAGAGGTTGTACAACACAGCGAGAGTCGTCATCCCCAGCCAGTAGAACATGAACTGGCCGTTGTAGTGGGCAACGAAATGGCGCGGAAGCTTTGGTTTGCGACTCTGGGTCTGCTGCCTCACCCCATGCTCGTCGTCGGGAGGCGGGGTCTGGTGTATCCTTTGATTTCGCGTGGAGAATCTCTTCAAGAACGAATCTTCGCGTTGGATGTCCATCCGTTTTTTCTCTGACGTCATGGTTTGTAACCCGTTGGCGGCTCGCAGCGTGTTCTTCAACCTCTTCCAGTGAGAACCCTCCAGCGAAGAAGGGGCACCTCTCCTTCTCAGTTTGTTCGTCTTTATTTTGCCGCTCGATCGGCTCGAGCCGGAACTCGATCGCCTCTCAACGCTGTTCTCGTCATCCTTGTCCAGCGGCCTGCATCCTGACGTCTGCGAGCAGTTCAAGTCTCGCAAAGTCTCGCCTGCCTCTGGCGTTCCGTCTCCGCTGTGACATGAAACAATATCAGTTTTGTTATCTGATTGGTCGTCGTCCATAGTGCGCTATCACTGTAAATCAAATCATTCAAAATTCAAATTATATACGTTTATTAAATAGATATTATCTGGTCACTTCCAATAGACTGGCTCGAATACGATAGATTCTTGGTTTTCTTTTAAATAAATGCTAGTGTTAGAGCCTGTTGTTTCAAATTGTTAACCACTGATGTTGTAATTTTCTAAAGCTATTTTTTTTTTAATTTCAAAGAATAATTCCAATTTATCAGGGTTTAAATAGATTTTGTTCATGATAAAAACTGAGAAACAAGAGAAGCAATAATTAAAAAACCAAACATCATTCAGAACCTTTTAGATTTCATTATACTTTTGGTAAAAGAAAATTCTACAAATTATTTTATGTCACATTTTAATAATTAAGTAGCATCAAATTTATAAAAAATTTCGTCTCATTTCCTATGTAGTGTTTAAAAACATACATATTATTTGAAATTTTTTTTTAGATTTTTTTTAAAAACAAAATAGTGCTTTAAAAAGTAAATACATCAACCTGAATTGCACATTGAAGTTTTATTTGTTCCACACCATTGTAATGACCAGGTTTATATAGCAGATTCTTAATCGTAGATATAAATTTTAAATCTCCACGAACGACGAATCATGTTAATAGCGGAAACTGAAGCAAAGCTCATCTCCAGGCAAAAATGTTCGGCCGTGTTTATTTCCATCACTGCCACTAGAGGGCAGTCTATGTAGGCTAAAAAAAACTCAGACCGCGTTCAGCGTCAAGTAACGCTAACGTTTATCAACAATCTTGATTGGTTCCAGAATTGGCCATATGATTTAAAGTGAGTCACAATTTTGTTTTTAAAAAGCAACACAACAACACCCTCAATCCGAAAAAAGAGAAAGAATGAAAACAAGACAAAAACAAACACCCCCTAACACCCCCAAAGAAATAAAAACAAAAAACAAAACAGAACCTAAACCCAACCCCCCCCCCCAAAAAAAAAACCCAAACAAAAACAAAACACACACACACACACACACACACACACACACACACACACACACACACACACACACACACACACACAAAACCAAAAAAAAAAAAAAAAAACCCAACAAAACAAAACAAAAACTTAAATACGTTTAGTATTAAAAATCGAACTGGATGAACTCAACTCTAGCCTCAACAAAAACTCTGTTCTGACTACTATTGATATATTTGTTTTATACGTATTCACCACTTTTACCTGATTCAGATTTCAATATAGTTTTATATCAGACACGTGGTCAACAGGTAGCAAACGTCGAACTAGATACGCTGTTGCTTTCCATTAGAACGACATTTAGGTAGAACCAATTCACTGGGAACTCAAATATTCGTCTGATGACTTTGATCCTGTAATTAGAAGAGAGAGAAAAAGGTTTATAGGAAAACGTTTCTTTCGAGATAACTGAACACATTTTAAAACAGTGCTGTCGAAATTAGGGTAACATACGGTCTAGGAAATAACAAAGGCAAGCCATTGTACTGTTTTGATTGGAAGAAAGTGAATTATTTCACGCGTGGCCATTTGAACTCAAGGTTTAGGCGTATCAATCTTGACACGCGCCCCGGGATCTTTGGGACATCTGTTAAAACATAGATTAGGGCAAGGGGACACCATAGTGTCTTTTTAGTTTGTCAGAAATGAGTCGCTTGTATGTATGTATACATATATATATTCTCCAATATGTTAATTGGAGGAATAGAGTCTATCCTATGTCTCCATCACATATTGCCACAGTTTAACACCGAATAGCCGATGTATTTTACGTGCTGGGATGTCGTTAAACATCTATTCTAACCATCACTGATGTAAATCCTTCTAAAATAAATTAAACACAAATAGTCCACAACATATTACGAACAGAAAGAACAGTTATAAGAATAGAATGGCCAGTATTGTAATTTTTGATTGCATGTGCATATAGTGTTAACAAAGAGATGGGGAAAAATGATGTCGAAAATGAGATATAAACTATTTCTGAAGTTCATATTCACAGTTGTCTTTGTCTGATAAACACCAGCATGTTAGCGGTATCAAATAACAACGGAAACACCTATGGTATTGTTAATACATTCGCTAAGTGATTGACGTCAAAAATTGTGTTTATTTGTTTTTGTTTGTTTTATCATTATGGTTTTTTAAGAACCTTGTTTCGAATGTTAGAATTGATTGTAGCGTTCAACAATGCCTAAGGTTTCTTTCTAAATTTAAGAGACACGGCTGTAGTAATTACGCTAAAAAAAAAAATTAAAAAAATTCAGAATCACGGGTTCAAGGTCAAGAAATATCGAACAATTTTGATGTATTCGATTTTACCGTTAAAGGGACACGCCCTAGTTACGGCTATTTGTTAACCATTACGGCGTTGTTTTTCGCTATTAAACCCATTTTTTTCACAAATAAAATTGCACTTTACTTACATGTTATTATTTAGAATACACATTTCCATTCACCTGAAGTGCTTTTTGGTAATCCTGGTAATCCTGATGTTTGTAAAACCACGAAATGCATTTTTTGTATTTCTTAAAATGCCGCGCACACTCGAGAAAAAAACGTTAAGCAAGCGAGGTCCAATCCATTTTTAGAAGGAATCTTCCTGTGTAAACGTCACAGACGTTGGTATACCACGTGACCGTTATCATTTTGGTTCGGTTTGTTTTCTCGTGCACAGTTTGCGCAATCAACATCCGATTTGTTGTCGTTTGCTTGTTGTTCATCTGTGAGATATTTCTTCACAGTTCGTGAACATTTTCAGTAACAATAAAGTTCAGACAAGTAAGTGTCTCAATACAAAACGTTACAAACCCTTAAAACCAATAATTTTGCTAAGTCTTACGATATCTGGAGAGGGGATACAACCAGGACAGAACAGTTGGAACATGTTCAGGAAAGGTGAAAGGAACGCACCCCAAGTCTGTGAAATTTGTCGTGACGTAGGCATTGTTGTGCTTCGAGCGACATCTACCGGTGACATCAGAATACTAACTTTCAAAATTATTTCAAGCAATTGGGACATGGGGATTCCCATGGTATTTATCGATATAAAACCTGCTTTTTCACTCCATTTGATAAAAACATGATCTAAGTGTGTTACAGGTTTGTAGATTAACCAAATTATAATTTATTTTCGCTGGATGGAACTAAGGTGTGCGGCTTTAATCATTTTACATGTTTGTTCTACTATAGCCAGACGGAAATAGCCATGCACGCACGCGCCGTTTGTCGTGATGTGAGGTATATTTTATTTGAAATGCCGTACGGTCCCGAGTGTGGACTAGGCAAGTTTGAAATAATTCAGATATTTGCACGTCATGATAGTAATACAGTTTATTAATTTGTTTTGAAAACAATTGTAAACGTAAAGATAACAGCAGACCACGAGGTTCTTTGGTGACACCGAGAATGACACAGATTACATTCGTATTTAGTTTAAAGGGACATTCCTGAGTTTGCTGCACTTTTGAAGATGTTATCGACTAACAGAGACTTTTTAACGATTGTAATTACATATCAAATATATTTTTTCTGCATAAACTATTAGTAGCTGTATATTAAACGTGTTTCTGATCGTTCTAATATTTGTACTAGCTTACATTTCATCTTATTGTCTAAAAAAAAATTTTTTTCGTACGTAAGAAATTATTTGAAGACAAAATCCAGTTTAGGCTTCTTACAAATATTAAGACGACCAAAAACACATTGAATAAACAGACACTGATATTCTAAACAAGAAAATACATTTAATATGCCAGTTTAATCATAAAATATTTTATGAGTCGAAAACATCTTACAATGCAGCAAACTCAGGAATGTCCCTTTAATGCAAATTCCTGTTATAAGTAAAGTAAAGCTTGTTTTGTTTAACGACACCACTAGAGCACATTCCTGTTATGAGATGCAGTTATCTTCCAAAAATCGACACCCACACAATAAGATAATTTTTAGAACAACTATACAAATATAACTTAGAAACATACTCAGCAGTTTGTGTGTGTGTGCGTGTGCCTGTGTGCGTGCATGCTTACAGGTGTGTGTGTGTGTGTGTGTGTGTGTGTGTGTGTGTGTGTGTGTGTCTTCATATATAGGCCTACATACAATCTGAATAACAGAAATGTAAAACGTGACCAGGGTGCAGAGTCGAATGGGCGAACGGAAAATTAACAATTGATAGCGATAACATACGGATTCATTAAAATTGTAAATTGTAGTTGTGTTTATATTTTGCATTAGTAAATGGTCTTATTTTATAGTGAGGCGAGATTGTGAGTTTATTAAAACTGTAGATGTGTTTGTATTTTTCATTAGTAGATGATGTTATATGGTGAGACGAGATTGTGAGTTTATAAAAACCGTAGTTGAGTTTGTATTCTGCATTAGTACATAAACGATAATAAACGAGTTACCGTACCAGTTATTATCAAATTTATATCTCGAGTAAAATATTTGTTTTACTTGTCAGTAGCTTTAGCAAGTGAAACACATTAAATTATTCCACGATGGACATAAATAATGTTATAATGTGGTGAGGCGATATTGTGAAACTGTAGTTGTGTTTGTATTTTGCATTAGTAGATGGTCTTATTATACAGTGAGGTGATATTATGAGTTTATTAAAACTGTAGATGTGTTTGTATTTTACATTAGTAGATAGTCTTATTATACAGTGAGTCGAGATAGCAGCTTTAATCAGTACAATTACATTCTATTCCACTTCACCGCTAACACCAACGTACACACTAACTACAACATGTCATCAAACGGACCCCGTATCTGGAACACCTGGTGCAAGTTAATGATTTCAAGTAATGTTTAAATATACCATTCATCGTGCCTGCTTGTTTTTTTCATGCTCTGACATGTTGACATATTTCGAAATCAACACTTTAAGTAACCATGGAAACTGAAACCATGATACCTGTGACAATAAATAATAGGACACGTTGAAAAGATATTTTGTTTGATAGGCCTAAACAAATAATGGTTAAGAAGAAGCCTGAACGTTTTAATGGGTGTAAATGATACTACATAATAATTGCAAATTCATAAGCTGATGGTCGTTCAGGTTAAAACAGAAAGTTGAGTGTTATGTTGCGTAATTCATTATAAAAATTTGTCAACGTTTTATAAATTTATTATTTATGCAAAACATAATAACAGGTGTTTTTGTGTTTTCCGACTATATCAGTTACAATGTACTTTGACGAAATACGTAAACTACTACTACTGCTGTTGCTGCTGCTGCTGTTGCTGCTGCTGCTGTTGTTGCTGCTGCTGCTGTTGTTGCTGCTACTACTACTACTACTGCTACTACGACCACCACCACCATCACCACCACCACCACCACCACCACTCCTTCACTTAGTACTATTAGTACTACTATTACTACTACTACTGTTGTTGTTGTTTCTGCCCCTGCTACTACTACTATTGCTGCTGCTGCTGCTACTACAACAACTATTATTGTTGCCAGCACTTTTTTATCGGTTAATATTAAATAAATATTTTGTATTTTATATTGCACAGCAAACTATTTAGTTTAATTACATTACAAGTTACCAGCTGGAAATGGTTAAAACAGAAAACGTTTCTTTCTACATTTTGTAAATCTGTTTTTGTACAGCTCAGTAAAACTAAATTGGAAAAGTATAAATATGTATCGAATTATAAAAAAACAAACAAAAAACCCCACAACTCCAACCCACCAAGAAAGAAACGTACAAAGATAGACAGGAAGAAAACGGTTATTACTAGCATTCTCATACTGAATATCAGACAAGATCAAGAGAGAAAATAATACGCGCAAATTATTTGAGATACAATTTAATTTCAGTACCATGCCTGCAAGTCCAAGTCCAATTTAATTTACATGCTTATATACCACTAAAGTTTAAAGAATGTCTGTCCCGGGTCCCTGGATAGTCAGATGCCTGCAAGAACTTACTTTATTTGGAATGCTTGAATGAGTTTGTCTTCTCCACTACGTTTCGAACTCTCATATCCAAACTAGGTATATCGTGTTATAACGCAGAGAGTCTAATTAGGTGTATATATTTGTTGTTCATCTAAATGGAAAAGAGATAAGACCGATGTAACCGTAGACCACCCACTTAACTGTTGCAATGTTTTTTGTCTGTCAGTGCTTAATTCAAACTAAAATGTACGTACGGCGATTTATTTAAGTTGTTTTCTATTTTAGAGTTAACTTCTACGCCTTTGAGGTAAAAACAGATAGAAATGGTTAATATATATCTAAGAATAGAACAGAACAGAACTTCATTTCACTCAAGGTCACCGTTCGGTAACATCAGTGCATGTTTGAATTTAAATACTAATTAAGCAATTTCCATAATGATTGAACATGCATATACATGTGCTGTTTCTTCAAGAAGGCATGTCAAAGTATCAGTCAATGTTTTCGACAGTATGTTAATTTAATTGAATGACATACATAAATGCATAATTTGCATAATTAATGCGTACTGGACAAAACTTTGTGCCGATAAAGAAACTAGTATATTCACTATTTTAAAGCTTGTGACTTATCTGTATGCTGGATGGCCGAACGTGGACAAATAAATACGTATTGAACACAGATATGTTGCAGTTATTTCTAAATTTGAATGACTGTCTAAACATACGGATTAAGCAATTAATTTTATCTTTGGACATGGTACGTAACGCCCCTGCGCGTGCTGTAACCTCACCGTGGTGCAGGGGTGTAACATTCTCTTTGAGAATGGCCAATACAGCACAAATTGACATTTTGAGTAAAAGTCAGTATCTATCTGTGATATTGAATTTTTATATTGATGTTGATCATCACATTATTTATTTGCATTATCATAGTTTGACACCCAATAGCCGATGTATTTTTCGTGCTGGGGTGTCGTTAAACATTCATTCATGGTACGTAACGTGTAGAAATTAAGAAACGATGGACGATTAACATTCTTGACACTATTCTTTTGAATTTAAACTACAAAATTGAACCATTGCATCATTTTAACAAATCATGGTGCGACATTTACTATCATCGAACATACTTCCTTATTAATGTTTTTATGAAACTGTCAGTATCAGCAACAGCAACAATAATAAATTTTGAATTTTGATCGTAGATGGTCAACCTTAAGTTGGCATGAAATCCTTAAATTGAGTACAGTGCCGTGATTGTAAATACAAATTCGACCCTCAATCATTCATTTGGCAGTCGAACTACTGTACTTCGAAGAGATAACATTGTATTGGAATACAACACCTGCAAGCAACTAAGAAACTATCTACATGCTGGGGTGGGGGATCGAATATAGTCCATAACAAAACGAGTGCCACGGAGAATTAAAAAGAATCCATGGTAATGTCTATGGAACTAATGATTGCCTTGTGGAAATGAAGGGGTTGAATCCTATATTGCTACAAAAATACATGCAACAAATTTGATATTCATCCTTTTATTTATTACTAGATCTTGAAGCATAGTTTGATCAAGCAAAATTCACAAAGACAGATTCTAAATGTATTCATGTTGGGTCCATTTTTGTCTTCTAGTTTATAACATTGGGGATGGAGGAAATGAGAACATTTATTTTGTCAAAAATTTAATATTCTAAAATCTTTAACCCCTCCCCTCGATCTGTCCCAATGTCCATCACGTTGAGTTGTGTTTTAAATCCTTCTACGACATACGATTGACGGGTTGTTACAGCTGTATTGACCAGTCATAACTACTGTTTACTTTAGCCAAGCACCATTCCATGGGTTGCAATTGAGTTGGATGAACGTGGCGCTTGCTTTATTACTTGACTTCCAAAGGTCGCGACACAGCTACACAAAGTAATCATACAAATATGTATGCTAACTAAACCACTAGCGCAAATGTTTGTGGATTAAGGAAAAATAAACACGTAGGTTTACACTACATCGTTGTTCCCCAAAATAAAACACATTATACACTAACAATGCCATGATCAGGTCAGATGGAATCGGTGACGGATGGAAGCAATGTTTGTTTAAAGTCACCCTGGTGTCTCGTATAATCAGCGGTTATTGGGGGATGGCTAATGGGGTAACTGCGACACACATCGAACTCGGTGGTGTAGCCTAATGATTGTTAAGCCATCAGGTTTAAAGCTAGTGGGTACTGGGTTTGTATTCTGGTACCGGCTTCCACCTGGAGGGAGTTGTAACTGTTCATTGGTGAGATGTAAGGCCACGTACTCCGATCTCTATCAGTAATCACTAACAATTAGCCATTAACCACTGACAAGACAAGACAAGATAAGACATATCCAGAACTTCACATACAATAATATATAACACGGGACCGTGTAGCAGTTGATTTGTATGTTATTGTGCAAAATAAACCAGTGCAATAAATAGGAAGCGAAAGCAACGTATGTCAAGTTCTGTATTTATTACATACCTTTTTATGTTTTACAAAAACGGTTTTTAATTTAACGTCATAACAACTCTTTCTTAAATCTATGATTAATACTCCTTTCATGGATTTACTTAACGTTGAGAATCATATTCTGAGTCTGTGTCAGCCTTGGGTAATGTTTCAAATACGATGTGACGTAATTTGTAAATCATATATGATGTCAGTAACTAAAAGGCGCTAACTGCAGTGAAAATAAAAAGGGAATTCCCCATTTAAAAGTTCCGGTTCAGATCGCACATATGTGCGATACAAGATAAATTTATTCATACGGTTTGAAAATGTCTTTATCACTATTATAAGATTGAATAGATATCTAGTAAAATAATTTATTACACTCAGGTATATTAGGTCATGTGTTCAATTGTAGGACATGATTTACAGGAGAAAAACTATTATCCAGTTCAATTATTTAGACTCAAAGTTTTTTGCAAATGTTACGTTTATTTCCTATTCGATATTTGTTTTCTTTGCATTTACATGAAAACAAACCCAAACTCCGACAGGTTTTATATACAAATCATCATATAAAATGCACGAAGTTGACTTAATTCCACGTTTTAAAAATCTCTGTGTCTTTTGAATGCACGTTATTTCTCCTATAAATAACTACGGTCATTTGCATATCAAAACATTGGGATCTGAGGCTACGTGATGGCCATTATAGCTTGTTTCACTAAATCAAGGTTATTATTGTTTTGCAGTGTGTAACAGCATTGTCTAATCTTTCCGTTAAACATAGATGTAAACAAACAGAACATGTAACCCTTCCTTGTAGGTGCATTATATTTAATCAATTTAGCTAATGTATTATGTCTATTTTTATTTTATTGTATCAATTATATATTACCTA